>NC_056744.1:1425164668-1425214668 GCF_019279795.1 Protopterus annectens
GCCCCTACTCAAAACCCTTAACAAATAAACACTTACCTGAATCCACAACCACAGCAAAACACCGGAAGTGCTAATTCAAAATCTCCAGTGTGCGAGGATTTGAATTTCACGCTTTTGAGGTTTCATTGTTTTCAGGATTCCACTTTATGGGCTCAAAATACTGAATTTCGATATTTCAGTATTTCGAGCTTCTAAAGTGAATCTAAATATATATATATATATATATATATATATATATATATATATATGGGTCTACTACTAATTACCGACACGACGATTCCCCGACGGAAAACTCCCCGACGCCAGATGACCGACATCACACAAACCCGACAACGCAAAACACCGAACACCATTACACCGAACACCATTACACCGACACACGGAACGTAAACAACACGCGACACTACATAGCATACACACTAGCCCTGACCCAAACCCTAACCCTAAGGTCCGACACTATCGCACACATCACCTACCTGCACCCTAACCCTAACTCACTTAACCCACCCCTAGCCCAAGCTCCGACACTAACGCACACTTCACCTACCTGCACCCTAACCCTAACTCACTTAATCCACCCCTAGCCCAAGCTCCGACACTAACGCACACATCACCTACCTGCACCCTAACCCTAACTCACTTAACCCACCCCTAGCCCAAGCTCCGACACTAACGCACACATCACCTACCTGCACCCAAACCCTAACTCACTTAACCCGTCCCTAAACTACAGTCCCTCACTAGCACACACTTACCTTACCCAAACCATACCTCCGACACGAACACACACTCACCTTTCCCACAGCCTAACCCGACATCCCACAATCTCGAGCACTTACCTGACCGCTCCTAACTCCGTCACCATCACACACTTACCGCGTCGCGATCGCACATTCCCTTGTCGGTCTTTCCGCTGTCGGCAAATCACCCTGTCGGTACACTTACCTGTCGGTCATCTGGCGTCGGTGAGTTTTCCGTCGGGGAATCGTCGTTTCGGGCATTAGTAGTAGACCCATATATATATATATATATATATAGAGAGAGAGAGAGAGAGAGAGATAGATGTGTGTGTGTGTGTGTGTGTGTGTGTGTGTGTGTGTGTGTGTGTGTGTGTGTGTGTGTGTGTGTGTGTGTGTGTGTGTGTGTGTGTGTGTGTGTGTGTGTGTGTGTGTGTGTGTGTGTGTGTGAGTACACCAGAGGGCGAAACTGTGGTCTGTTTTATATGAAATGACAAAGTCAGTCAACACTTATTTCCATATGCTGGAATCTCTGTTTTGGGTTTGTTTATATATGTGTGTGTCTGTGTGTGTGTGTGTGTGTGTGTGTGTGTGTGTGTGTGTGTGTGTGTGTGTGTGTGTGTGTGTGTGTGTGTATATGTGTGTGTGTGTGTGTGTGTGTGTGTGTGTGTGTGTGAGTGTGTGTGTGTGTGTGTGTGTGTGTGTGTGTGTGTGTGTGTTTCGACAATTTAATCTGTCCATTCAACCACCACATTTTGGGGAGCTGTAATGAAACTGGAGTTCCTAAAGAAAGCCATGCAAAACTCTGTTATAACAATAAATGGAGATCAGGACTGAACCCTAGAGGTGCATGAACAGTGATTTTACCACTATGCCACAGTGCTCCTAATGTGCTAGGGGTATACCAAAACTCTGTTCCAGTAGATAATCATAGATAATAAAAAAAAGGGATTTACCTTGAAATAGTCGCACAATGCATGTGTGAACAACATACGTGTGAAAACAAATAAGGACACACTCAAAATAGCGATGTACAACTCAACGAACACATAGTGTCGAACTGACCTGCATAACAACACCAGTACCTATATGGACCAAAATTCTCTACCGCTCTGGACCCAGGAACAAGTGCTACCATGGGTCCCAAGGGGGGCACAGGTCCAGTATTTGGATTGGGTGGCATCAGATTTCGATGTGTGAACTGACGACATTCAGAATAGCCAACGTTTCATCCCGCAACATTATTTCTCGCTATTCTGAACATTCAACCTTTTTGTGTTCGTTTTTTTCAAGGTAAACTAAAAAAAGGCATCACTGTCAAATGTCAGACAATTTGCTTACTTTAGCTAGCTAAAGTTATGTGCCAATGTTAAGCATCATTTTATTCTACATTCATGCTCTGTGTTAATATTTCAGTTCTTCAACATTTGATCATGCTTTTGAGGGCAGTCCACTTATCTGAGAAAATGTAACACTGCATGATATCCATTTTAGTATGAAGAATGCCTTTATTTTTTTTTCCTTATATTGTTGCATTTCTGTACCATTCATTTTGTAAAGCTATGTTGCTAAAAACAAACTGCATTCTCTGTCAGACTAGTTTACTAAAACTGCCTAGATTCTCCATGGCCTAGCACTGTATTCTGAAACAGTTTGCTTCTTGGTTTCATCTCAGAAGTCAGATCCCAATCAAGCCAACACTAAAGGGACTACTCGTGGAGTTCTGCTAACAGACTGGATATATTCCAGGGCCTGCTCATGGAGTTCTGGTAACAGACTGTATATATTCCAGGGCCTACTGATGGAATGCTGCTAACAGAATGGATATATTCCAGGGCCTACTCATGGAGGTCTGTTAACAAACTGGATATATTCCAGGGCCTACTCATGGACTTCTGGTAACAGACTGGATGTATTCCAGGGCCTACTCGTGGAGTTGTAACAGACTGGATATATTCCAGGGCCTACTCATGGAGTCATGGTAAAAGACTGGATGTTTTAAATAGTTCAGAGATCATAGGTGAAATGAAGATGAACCTTCACTTCCTAAACTGATCTAGATTCCTGAACTCCTCATCTGTGGGATGGACCGCTGAAAGCTTAAGACTGAAGTTTTCATGCAACATAGTTGAAAATATCATTGATCTGATTTTCGGATTTTTACAAGCAAGGGATATGATCTAGTGAATCTGAAGGTGAGATTCACAATATTGGAGTGACTTACTTACAAGGACTCCTGGATTTTGAAAATTCTTACACTTGGAGTAAGGTTCTGAAATGAAATTGCCAGCATTCACAAAATAGGAATGCTTCAGGACATCCTCTTGCAAAACTCTAAGTGATTTTGGAATTCAGATTTGCAAATACGATTCATACCCTGAAACTCTTTCCAGGTTTCATGGGTGAGGAGCTAATGAAGCAGGCAGTAACCAATTTGTCTTCAGGAAATTGCAGAATCCTAACACCTTTATCTTCTAATAAAACAACTTGTCCATCTAGAAAAGGTTCAATGATTCCTTAGCAAAAAAGACTGACAGTGTTAATAACAGAGTCACTCAGGGAGCCTTCAACACCAGTTCCTTTTTTAATATCTGCAGGAAGTGCTTTGTATTCTAAGCTCTGAAAATTCCTCTCCTTTTTTGAAAACCTATGCTTGGAATGTGAGAATGGTGGTGATGTTAATACTCACAGAAATAATGCTAACCTTACCAGAACCATGAATACTAGTGCAAGGTACAACAGATTTTCCATCATGTGACAGTGACTGTGTTTAAAGGACATCCTTTAAGAACAGACCACACCCAGGTTATACAAGAGTCCCCAGCCCAGAATATCATCCGAGACCCATGCTACTGCTATGTGTCTGCAGTCCACAGGGGAGAGGCATGGTAATGTGTGTCACTGCCATGACTCCAAGTTCATCCCTGACCTCAGTGTGACATTTGGCTTTAATCAGTGTATGTTCAGGGCAGAGAACATGTATAAACAGCCACTACCCACATCATTATGGAGGTAGTAAGTGTGCTACAAGGCTTGCAGGATAGCATCCAGTACTTGAACAGTGACCCTTCGTACATGGACAGGGAACAGACAGGCAATGTTTGATGCATATTGTGGACAGTCCATGCACTATTTTTTCATAGCCTGGAAGTGATAATATATGCATCATTTCATTGTGTGTTGTCTGTGCTATGGATCACACTTGTGGGCCAGATGCCATCCATAACTCTCAACTGCTATGAGTTGTGTATAGTGCTATGATTTTCTGAATTCAAATTTTGTGTTGTTACACATGGACTTGCTTTTTTTCTTTTGATTTTCCTCATAAAGATGCAGCTATTCACGTGTCATTATTAACTAATATATATGGTCTAGTACCTAAAGACCTTCTATGCTATTTTAAAAGATAAGAAAGTATTCCTCATTTGGGGCCTCCACTGTGAATTCTGAAGGCCAGTCATGATTTCTAATGTTCAGAAAATTGAGAGGAATGACACAATTTCTTTGCCAGTACTGCAGTCTCTTGTTCCCACCTCTGCCCCATAATTGGGTCCTGCTGCCTATTCTTCTTTAATTAGCTGCCATGGTCCTCATCCGCTGCTCCAGCAGGGATGGTAGGTCCTGCCGAAATGGTTCCCTGCCGCTGAAGCTGTTTCCATATAACCATGTTATGCAACATGACACAGAATACAAATACATCATGGCAGGTCTCAGGTGTGTACTACAATGTGCGATAAGATGCACATGGGTAACAAAAGCATCCCTTAAGGTCTCCATATCTCCAAGTCCATGGGTTTGCAGATGGGGTCATCAGCCATGATTCCAAAGCACATCCAGCATCCCCTGCAGGACATAATAATGACACTAATATATGTGGCCTACTGCCAGACAACACAGGTAAGAGATGCGCCAGGTATGAGAAACATGGGAACTTTCTGGGTGCCATATGGACACATTATAGATGACACCTGTGCATTGCATGCCACTTGCTGTTGAGGGGGTAGAAGTCCCTCCTATCTGTATTTAGTCTTTGGAGCTGAGAAAGATCTGATTCTCTTTGACCTCCTATTCCTTCACAGAATAAACTGTACTGCAAATACCCAAATAAAAAAACTAAACTTTCATCAACAGATAAATACAACACTTTGACATAATAAATTCACATTCCAATATATACCTCACCTCAGGAACAAACTTCCACTACGTCAAGCAGTGGAGCACCCTTGTTACCTTCAAGATAAACCTAGATAACTGGATGGACAGCCTCAAATCCTCCCCCAGTGTATTTTGCCTTGCCTCCTTGAGGCTGAAGGGAATTTTTGAATATGTGTTTTGGCTAAGCTTATACAAGAGGTTGAAAGATGCCCTCTAATATTTATATAGTCATACCTCTGCAGATAGCCTGAGTTGTAGAGTCAGGAGTGGTGTATCACCTGCTTGGACATTCATCATTGTGGTAGGTCATGGGCTGATAAAGGAATCCTCATAAGCCCCAGTTGGGTGACACAGGTTGTCTCAATCAGGCTATAATTTGCAGAAAGGAACTTTAAGTCTATTGTTTGCACACATGCATCTAAAAGCTACATAAAGTATTTGGTCTTCTTAGACATCACAAGTGCAGTGCTTGACTAGCTATAACCTAGCGGTTCTGTACTTGTACTTAGACAGCTCTGCATTCATGATCGGAATGATGAAGATACCTGGAAGTGTATAATTGGAAAGAATAGCTTGCCTGACCTACACCTGAATGAAATACTGTTTTTAGACTTCTGTTCTAGTTGTTAGTTGTCCAGAACAACTTGTTTTTTACAACAACTTACCAATAAGTCTATCAAACAACAAAGAAACTAATGACATTATAAGTTTCTATTCTTGTAAAGCAAAGAGTCAAGGGAATAAATATTATGATTTGTTCTTTATAGCACAACATGATAATATTGCTATATTAGTTATTACTGAGGTTAAGACTCTACTAACTTGAGTAATTCAGGATTTATTGAAATTAAATGTCTCTAGTCACTCAGACATGGAGGTGGTGTTATACTGCTTATATCTAACACTTTGTATTGCAAATTAATATCAATTAACAGTGTCTTGGAAATTGTAGTAATATATTTACTTATTATAGCTGCTCCAGAAGCTATAAGATTAATATTTTCTTCTAGGAAATCATCAATGGACATGACATCTCATATGAAGTAGATTCAATTCTTAGAATCTCACCTGGAGCATAATTTTGTCATCATTGTTGGTGACTTCAACTATCCAAAAAAAAAGACTGGCAAAATTACCCATGTTCAGTTCAATACGTCTCAAATAGTTGATACTCCTACAAGAGGTGAATATATTCTTGACATTTTGGTCACTAACTCTCCTTCTCAAGTCACAAATGTCTGTGTGGTCCACCTTTGGATAATTTTGACAATAGTTCTCTGTCTTTTAATAGTTTCTCTGTTCAACAACAATCAAGAATAATTAAGAACATAACTTTTGGATGTTGCAGATTGAATATATTAAAGAGATAATTAAAGAAGTTGTTTTTTCAAAAAAAAGAACTATAACTAGAAATGCTCGTTTCCCTCTATTTGTTAGTATGATGAGAAATAATTTCAACCCTATTGTCATGTGAAGTATAAAAGTATGGATACTTTTTATTGTTGTGCACTGAGGTTACCAGATTTCCTGCTTAGTCCGGACAATCATGAACTGAAGCAACAAGCTTTTGCAACGACCTTCTTCTGCCAATGGATAATGACAAGGAAAAACTATTTGCATGGAAAATGACCACACACAACGTACTTGCACGTAAGGCAGGTACAAAGGCCAAAAAAACAATGTAAAACTCAAACTGAGGCCAGCACCAAAGAATGAGATAAATACTGTATATTTAATACACAAAGGTAAAAACCGAAAAATCAGACTGGTTTCGGCCCCAAAGTCTTTTCCTTGTGGGCACTGCTAATTTTGTATACACATGCTTAAAACTAAAGAATTTTCTAGTAGAAATACTAGCAGGGTATATCAGATAAAATGTTTTGGTAATTGTGGTATGGATTGGGTAGTCTATCTGGCCACATATTCCTGTTCCACTTTTTTTGTTGGACAGACATCCAAGCCACTCAGGATTAGAATGTTGGAACATCTTAGTGACATGAGAAATCAGTGTTTGACCAATGCCTTATATAAACATGCCCTAAATCATAAAACAGCCAAATTTCATTTTACTATCATTCATAACATATAGATAGATCCAGGAAAATGGGATGGCACGGAATATTAAATAATAAGGAGAGGGCTTGGATTATTAAATTAGGTGGTTAGTTTTCCCCTGGCTTGAATGACCATTTTTGAATGTTTTTTTGTATATAGATTGAGTATACCTCCTGTTATTATACTGTGCCTTTAAATACTGGTTTATCTGCTTAATTGATTCATTTAGAATACTATTTAAGTATTCTTTGAATGCCAGTAGTGTATCACTGAAGAAGGCCTTGGGGCCGAAACCGGTCTGAATTTTTTTTTTTACCTTTATGTATTAAATATACAGTATTTATCTCACTCTTTGGTGCTGGCCTCATGGAAAATGACCACACCATCTTGTAAACAAATAAATGTTGCAGTAAAGTTTGTGGTGTGTTTGTGTTTTGTTTGTTGCTGGTAAGAATCATGAGCAAAAAGAAAGAAAGCAGGCAAAAGCTAGTAACTTTGCTAAATCTGAGTAAAATGCTTTCATTGCATATTCTTTTTTGTGTCCTGCTGGTGTGCAGTCTAAGACAAATAGTATGCTTACACATGTATTTACAGACTAAAATTTTACTAAAGAAGGCATGTGAATGTGATGCATGCCGTTTGTTGTTACTATCCAACAATTTTGGTCTATATTTTGAATCCTTGACCAGTGCTTTGCCATGTGTGGACCCAAGTCTTTAATTTGCATTCAGATGTGATAATATTTTGGCAGATGGCTTACTTCATCTAGTTCTACAAAGGAATTCAGCAATATTTTTATAAAAATCCAGGAAGAGGTCATCGTCTCCCTCTATTCTTCCCTCATTACGCCAATCATTGAGTACAATCCCCCATTTGGCATGTACCTCACTAGACACCTGCAAAAACTGGGGTTGCAGCAAAGGTACCTCACAAAGAGGATCCTGGGCCTTAAACACTTGTCCTATATGGACAGACTAAAAAAACTCCAACTATTCTGTCTCATATCACCAACTTAGAGGCGATCTCTGCTTGACTTATAAAGCCATGTCTGGCCCAGCTCTGTTAGAAATGCAACATCTAAAGAAATCCCAATCCCTCCACACTACACACTGCAGAAACCTCAACCTCATTACTCCAATCAACAGAACATGCTGGAGGGACAGGATGATAACCCAGAGACTGCCCATGCTATGGAATAGACTTCCCATACATGTCAAGCAGAGCACCTCACTGGCCCTCTTCAACAGAAATCTTGTTGAGTGGATGGGAAATAGAAAATTCACCATGGGGATAACTCCAATGGCTCTACTTGACAGAGGTACTGGGAACTAAGTTCGGGTGGCACGATGCCAGGGTAATCCTATGGGCTAGGCTTGTAAAGGCTCCAGGGCCATTAACCTAGTACACACCTATGAACCTATGAACATATAAAATGGATGATAGTCTTTTCTAGAGTCAATAGCATTCAATTCTGTGGAAAATGGGTCTCAGAATAAAGCCTAGAAAACTAACATGTTGACTTATTGGTGGAATTCAGAACAGTGCAAACTATTCAAAAGAAAGAAAATGATAACCATAAATATAGGAGAAACCCTATTACAAAGAATAAAGTAAGATTCAACCCGTTAAGTAAAGGTTTTAAAAATCCATTGAAGAACAAAAAATTAAGTTATGAAGTGGCATTAATATCTTCAGTGAACAAGAAACATTTTATAAATACATTCATTTGAAAGCTAAAAAGTTATACTTCAGTATCATCTGTAGCTATTGGTGGAAAAAGCAAATCAGACCCAAAGAAGATTGCTGATGGATTGTACATTTTTCTTTTCACAAACTATATCGAATACTGTCTGTATATCTAAAACTGTTCATATGTCTATTTTAAGTTTTTCATGTCCTATAATTTTTCCAGATATGGTTTGTGATACACTAAGAAAAACTGGTAACAAGACTTCTATGACCTGACCATATTCCAATAGTCCTGGTTCACACACTGCAAAATGATTTTCTGCCTTTACTCTACTCAATTTTTTATAAATTACTCTTTAAGTATATTTATTTATTTATTTACAGTTTGCTAATTGGGATAGTCCACTGGGCAGAGAAGAGCCCATTTTCAATGGAAGCACAGGGTGAAAACCTCCTTATACAGTATACAAATAAGCACATATTTATTCGGGTTATTATACAGTAGAAATTATACAGAGGATAAAAACCAAAACAAAGCATACATATATATATATATATATAGAGAGAGAGAGAGAGAGAGAGAGATAAAAATGTAATCAATGGTACAGTAACACTTTTTTTTTTGTTTAGGGATAGGGGTAGGGGTAGTGTTCACAAAAGAGAAGCTAATAAATGGTGTAAAAAACACTAGTGCAAGTTATTATGCAGTTTGAGTACATTCAATTTGCCTAGAGAGTAGGACAAAGACATACAAAATAGAATAAAAATGACAGGTATGAAACAAAAAGTTACTGGTGTAAATGCTCTGTATGGAGCATACAGGTAATAACCATATAAGAAAAGACAAAGTTATATAAAACAGTATGGCAAATGACATGTTAACATATCTGTAGAGAAATAAGGGAAAAGAGTTCTACATCTTGTAGTATACAAGAGAAAATGTAAGAAATATTTTGGAGTAAGTAATGTTTGAAGAGAGAAGGAGAAATAAGAATAGAGGAGATCAGAGTTGTAAAATAGAAGAACAGGGGTAAAGTAGAGGGAAGACATGTAGGGTAACAGCAAGAACATTTCCAATTCAAATCTCAGTTAAAGGTCATTTTTCAGAAAATGGACTAGTGCTTTCAGTTGTCTCACAGGGGTCTGTATTGTGCCCTTTTTTATTTAATTTGGTCTTTTCATTGAGTCAAATCAATAAATATTGTTGGCAAAGTATGATGACAATTGTAAGGCTGGCATTTTATAGGATTATAGTGAGGGTTATATACCAATAAAAACATTTTTACAGCAAATCTATATGGGGCTGAAAAAATCAATCCCCAGGATTCACAAATCCTCCGTGTAAGAGTAGAGTAGTCTTACACAGAAACGCCAGAGTAAGAGTAAGACAGCAGTGTGCCATGCATATTAATGAGGGCGCGGCTTCAACTCTAAGGCTAACACGGAACATGCACGAGTGTAGGGGGTGTGTCGGACTGCCGAGCAGTCCAAAAATCCATGCCCCTGCAAGCCTCACAATAGGGAAATGTCAACTGACATGAGCGAGTCCACTCAAATGTGTACATACCCAACACTACACTCCCCAACATTCTAAACCCCAGTACAATAATAAAATGTAAAACTTTCTTTTTTTTTTATTATACCTGATATAGCTGCCCGTATTTGCGTGTGTTTGCCCATTGCTTAGCTACAGTTAGCAGACAAGACATCAAAGAGGATAATAAGAAACTTCTATGCTAATTAAGCAAAATAGCAATAGTGTAGTGGTAGAACCTTCGCACTAAGAGGAGGCATTCCTGGTTTGAGTCCCACCACTACCCTTTTTTTTTTTTTTATTGGAAATCCGTATATGAAAAGAATTCCTGACATTTATCACTGAAATTTTAGTAAAAAGCATTGAAATGGTCTATGTAGTAGTGAACAAATTTTATATATATATATATATATATATATATATATATATATATATATATATATATATAAGAAAGTGAAATGGTTATGCATACTGATGAATGCACAAGTAATGTATCTTAAGCAATGTGAAGCACTGCTAAGCAAAGCTTACCAGTATTAAGCACATTTCAGTATAATTGCTCATAGCTTAGCACCACTTTAACTAGTGCAATAGCTTTGCGCGGAGCTGCGCATCATGCCAACTAGCACAAACAGAACATGTGTGCGCATAGCTGCGCACCACACTAACCAGCACAACATCGGGCAATGCAGAGCAACATTGGGCAATGTAGAGCAAAGTAGAGCAATATAGAGCAACATTGGGCAACGTAGAGTAACACCAGGCAACGTAGAGCAACGTCGGGCAAAGTTGAGCAAAGTCGGTAAAACATAGCCACACCTCCTAGCTGGTCTGGCCAGTAGTGAAATAAAAGCAATGACAGGCCTCGAATCCTGGATACTGTGCACCATAATCACAGTACTGAACCACTAAGCCATGACAGCTTTTCATAAGTATGCACTTTCAACACACATATATATATATCAATGTAAGTTTACCCATTGCTAAGCAGGTGTACCTTCAGCTTCATTTTTTCAAAACTGGCCAATCACAAATAAGTGCAGGAAATTATGCATATTTAAGCTCCATAGGCAGGAATACTAGCCATAACTGGTTGTAGCTCCCATCCGCAGGCAGCAATGGCCGGTGCTGGAGAGGGCTCTCATTTTCGAGCCCAACGTTGGGGCATTGAGGAGTCAAAAGTAATGGTTTGGCTCATTGTCCATAACCATGAGGATAGACTCCTGCGGGGCCAGTACCAGGGCACCCAATACAAAGTGGAAGCCTGGGGCAGTCTAGTTCATGAACTCACCAGTGCCACAGGTGTCCCTCGGACTGGTGAGCAGGTCAGACACCACCACGCAGACCTGAAAAGATGCAAGGGAGATCAACTGAACCAGTGGATCCAGGATGGCAAATGCCCCACTACTGAGTAAGTAGCCATGGAATTAAGTATGTAAGAATTGCTATTCTAGTGTATACTACGGATAGGTATGTCTCAATATCACTTCAATTACTTCACAGCTGCAGGTATCCATGCTGCAAATCAGCAAGCCTATGCAGATAGGCTACTAAGGCTGCACCACTAGGCAGGTTAGTAAGTATTCTGCTTGTACTGTTATGTAAAATAAATGAGAGAGCCTGAAAAAAAGTGTTTAAACACAATAAATAAAGGTATAATAATTCTCTAATAATTATTCTGCATGTACTGTCATATAAAATAAATGAGAGAGCTTCTAGAAAAGTGTTTTAAGTCCATAATAAAGGTATAATTCCTGGAGTGTGTCTGTGTCATTTTCTTTGATATGTTGTACTCTTGCATCATAGAAATAGTACTGTTGTATTAAGCGCTCTTAACACATAGTTGGATAGGTCCATATAAAGTGGATGAAGGGAGTAACAGTAGCTTTTAAGCATATTCACAGTCCTCAACTGTTGGTTCATGCTCAGCATGTACAGGTTAATTTGGCACATGAGTAGCTTGGTATTGTGTTCCCCAGAAATGTCAGTGTGCTGCCAGAAATGTAGGGAGCTGTTAACATATAACTGATAATTTCACCTAAACATATCTAGATAAGTATATGAAAGTAGAGCTGTCAGTGTACCATCTCAGCAGTAGTGTGTCTGAGCAACTCACAAAATATGTAGCAGTAACATCTGCATCCTGGACAGTTTGTATGTCAGTTACAGCCCATGTATATAAAGATCTAGCAAAACCCATTTCATGATCTAAGGACAAGTGAGTAGTGTAATAATATATGTAGGGGACATATAACTGCAGTCAATAGGAATGTAGTGCAAACTAGAAGGATATATAAGTTGTTAATGGAGCTATAATTTTCCACCCTACTGTGTGGGCATAAAAAATGCAATTCCACACCTCAATGGGTATGTCTAATCTCAAAACATTTGTTGGGACATATGTCCTATTGGTTTATAAATATCTGCATTTATTTCAATGCATGTGCCCTGTTCAAATACCACAATATTGGTGGCCTGTTGCCATCAATTAAACCTGCATGCTGTTGTAATGTCCACTGTTGTCCCATATATGCATGTGTCATGCTTGCCGTTCAGCTGATGGAACTCTGGTGTGTTGGGTTAATGGGAATACTTCTACATGCTGTTATAACTAACTAGGAATGCTGTTGACTGTTACTAACCCATATTTTCATTAAATCCTCCTAAACATAGAACATATGGGAAGGCCGGTCCCAGCGGACCCACCTGTCCCACCTCAGCTGGCGATGGCACCTGGCACCAGCAGGTCCGGTGCCCAGCCTGGGACCTCCTCCTCCATTGGCCCTGTGCCACCTTCAGGTGGAAGCGCTGCAGGGGATGGGGCTCGTCCCCCCCATGCAAGCATGGGCAGAGGAGGGCCACCTATTACCCTCCGAACGGTCAGGGCTGTGGTGCATAGTGAGATCAAGCATTCTGTCGCTGATCCTCTACGGCAGATTGAGGCACGAGTGGTGTGAATCACGGGTGAGCCTGCCCCTTCTATGCAGCCCCCAGCACAGCCACCCTCTGGGCTGTGAAGGTGCAGTGGTGACTGCCCATGGGTGGGGATCTCAGTTCCACTGTTGCCATCTGTGGGCTCATGGGCTTGCGATTTCCAAACATCCTTCCCCGTCAATGGTGTTCACCCACCACATGTGTCATATTCCGCCCCTGTATGCATCTTGTTTGTCTTGTCTGTTTACCTCCCCAACCTACCTCCCCAAATATACCAACTTCCCCTACCCCACATTCCACTCTCACCTGAAAAAAAATAAAAAAGGGCAATCTGCTCACAAAAAAAAATTATGCCCCATACATAGCTGCCCATTTTGCACACATGTCCGCTGGACACATAAACTGATATTTCATTGGCAGTACAACATACATTGTTGTCTTCACCCCTCTCACAGGGGTTGAAGGTTTCATATTTCCCCCCAAATTTATTGCATATGCACAGCTTTTACTGTTAAAAAAATGGGCAGTTATGGGCCTTCCCTACACCTGTCCTGCACATCCCGAGCTGTTTTCCCTACTGTCTTTCCCTCTTTGTACCCCGTTTTCACCACTTTCCTATCTCCCCATTTTCTTTTCTTTCAAAGAAATGAGCGCGGGGATTAGTGGGAGTAAGCACTTTTAAGCAGTAGTTAGCGGGTTTGCACGAATGTGCGCCTGTGTGTGCTTGTGTGCGCTTAGCTAAGCATTGCACAAACCCACACAAACCCGCTTACAACTGCTTAAAAGTGCCTTAGTCACTCTGTATGTCAGGGCCCTTGTTCTGCTCAGCAGCAAAATAAAACACCTCTGTCAGTCTCGAACCCCAGACCTTGCACACACTAGACTGCATGAAGTACCACTAAGCCATGGTAAACATACAACAAATTGGTGCTGAAATCAATATATCATGCATCAGAATGAGTGAATGTAAAGGACAAATAGGAATGCCAAAACAAAAATCCTGTTCTGTGGATGTTTACCAGCAGTTCTTGTGGAATTGCATTACGTGACTGTGAAAAGAGAACCAGCCATTCTAACAGGAAATAATGTTACAGTAGCACCTTACAACCCCCACACAGTATCATAGCAGGACAAACACTAGCATATCTGATTAGGGCAGAGGCCATACTTCCCAACTGTGACTAATTTTCAGGCATGTCCCTGATTTTGAGACAGGTTTTAGCTGTGTCCCTCTGAATCTCTCTGAAAGGTACTGACGTTATGCAGAAAGGTGGGGAATTACACTTAATGAATAATGACAATAAGTCAGAGTTAGACACTGCTTGTCTTCAGGAAATGTGTATTAATCCATATGCTCTGGTTCTCTCAACCTCTCAACTTAATGTCTCTAATATTTTAAAGGTGTACCTCACTTCTACCTACTTTTCCCTGAGTCTATTCAAATATGTAGCTGAGTGTTTGAGAGGCCTGGCAGAGGCAGAAACACACAGGCATAGCAGCTATTCTGCTGTTACACACTGTGCAAATAGCTTTGGAAGGCGTTCCAGAAGCATACCCTTATGTAGGAGTACAACACTGAAATACCAAAGGATGTAGCCATGTACTGGTAGCAACCAACTGTGACAATGCCATTGTTCCAGTGCTGAAAAGACCGGTGTGGTACTCAGACAAAGAATAACAGGCTAACCTCCGGCTACCATCTGGATAGGTCCACAGTCGGGAGCTACAAAGACAGACTACTTGCCTTGGTAAACTAACAGGTACACAGCAACCCCTTTAAGTCCAGCAAGATAAAGTTCACGCATTAATACATAATGCTCTCTGTCCTTCTGCACCCCTACCCAAATGTACAATAAACATGTGTGTTCAGGGTCTACCAAGGATGTAGGTAGGCATAATCAGTACTGAAATTTGTCCAGTTTTCTTGAGCAGCCTGTGCTAATGACAACACTGAAAAAGCACAAACTGTTCAAAAATGAGTAAATTAATATTCACAGTATAGCAGTTCACAAACAGTTCATGTGCCAAATGAATGCATCTCAATAACTACTTTTGTATGGCAGTTAATTGTATAAGTAGAAAAGAAACTACATACTCCGATGTATCTTGTGTTAGCATTTGTAGGGGTGAGTACAAGTCTACACTGACAACTGTGTAGTGGAAGTGGCAACATTCAGGTCTGAGTACAACATTTAAATCACTGGCTACACCCCTAGCTTCAGATATAAGAACTATACCAACCTTCTGATTTACACAACGGTGTTCACAGCAAACAAGCATGGGCCCCACTTTGGAAAGCTGAAAGGGCTATGCCTACCTGACATAGCAATTTATAGCATTGGGTTGTTATGACAGTGAGTACTGCAATTACCACACAGCAGGCCGCATGCAGTTACCAAATGGTGGCCACCAATTGGTGCAGAGGCCATCACATGCACATGTGCAGATACCTATAAAAGCAGGCTGTACTTGCTGGCTACACATGCAATCATCCCATTGCAGACACTCAGAGAGAGAGAGAGAGAGAGAGACAGAGACAGAGACAGAGAGAGGGAGAGAGACACACACCCCCACCCACACCAGCGGAAAAAAAAAAAATAATAAAGCCAAAGACACACCAAACTGAAAACTACGAACACATACAAAAGAAAGGTATGTGACAGATATGTATTTACTGGTATGTAGTAGATGTATTTGAAGACTACTCTACATACTTTGAAACACTAATATGTGGCAGCAGTACGTATCTATGCACAGATGCCCTGCATAACTACTACCATGGACAAATCAGTGTGTAGCTGTGTGCAATGGGACATAACTGTGATATATGTAGCTCAGCATTAAATGTCAAACATCTGAACCATGTTATCTGTGTTCTGTACAGTAGTGTGGACAATGGCTGTTTGGGGGAGTAGCGCATACAGCTATATAACCATGGATGTGACAGAGTAACATATGCATGATAGTCATATCAATGTGTAGCTTAGCATTGGCAACTGCTGTACCAGGCTAGTATGCTAATCTAGCATTTGCAGCTATGTATACACCCTCTAATATTACTGTGTGCTCACACGTGACACCTGTTCATGTTGCAGCAAGGCCCAACAGGTCAGCCATGAGGTCCAGGGACTTACAACAGTGTGGACCTTGTGTGTGTATGGCACACACATATGGAGAGTTACATCTGTGTCAGATATATTAGCATCTGTACATGTGCATAGAGCAAGGGACATACTGCAACTGTTTCTGAAGGAAGGTCATATATATGTTGGTGAAGGTTGTTATGTGCATATTTGTATGTAGGTAGTAGTGTGTGGCAAACAAGACAGCATACAGTGCTGGTATATGACATGTGGTGGTTAAACGCTGTGGGTGTGATTTGTTAGGTTTGCAGTGTTGCAGCCAATGAGGCCTGCTAAAGCCACATGGGCTGAGAACACCTTCAATGCATTTCGCACAAGACTGTGCAATATCATTACATAACTGTATACCTCACATACTTCACATAATTGATATTCCCACCATGAAAGGTGTACTGTATATGTGCCTATATGTATATCTATATGTACACCAATGGATGTTTATATGTATGTGTGTATGTATATATATATATATATATATATATATATATATATATATATATATATATATAGAGAGAGAGAGAGAGTGAGACAGAGTCATATTTACTGCGACAGATGCCTGGTGACAAAACCATGGCCTCAAGCTCAATGTCGGAAATTCATTGCATCCCTTTTGCTAAAAACTCTGTATCCATGAACTACCACATAGGTGGTACTCAACTTAACACCAAAAGTGTGATAAGAGACTATGGGACACAGGTGGACAGTAGTCTCCCCCTTGAAAATCACAGTGCCACACTAGTCATGTAATCTGTCTACATGGCACACCTCATCACAAAAGCTGTGTCATCCAGGGAAAAAGAGGGCAGTGTTCCCCTCTACTCATCACTCACAAAACCCATTATAGAGTACAATGCCCCTTCTGGTATGTACCTCACAAGACATCTACAGCAACTGGAAAGGCCACAGACATACCTCACAAAGAGTAATACTGTCCTCAAACAGATGCCCTATGCAGACCGTCTCACAAAACCACAGCTAGACTGTGTCACATACCAGCAACCCAGAGGTGACATCTGCCTAACATACAAAGCTATGTCAGACCCAGAGCTGTTGGACATGCTCCACGTAAACAGATCACAATCCCTGTGAGCTACACACTCTAAGGACCTAAACCTTGTCACCTCAATAAACAGAACATGCTGGAGGGATAGATTCCTATCTCAGAGACATTCCATACTCTGGAACAAACTACCTATCAATAGCAAACAAAGCTTCTCAGTAGTACTCATCATGAATAGTCTTGATGATTGGATGGGAGATAGGAAATACACCCCGGGAATCACCTGTGTGGCTCTGCTTGACAGGGACACATGAAATTAAATTACTTGGGTGTCAAAGGCCAGGGTACCATCTGGCTAGGCTTCTAGAGGCCCTAGGGCCAATAGCCTATTACCTACCTATGAACCAATACACACCCATATGTACTTGTTGCAATAATTGCAATGTGAGGTTGACTGAGTGTGATGGTGAATGTGTTGGTGCATGTGTCACAGTTGTGTATATGTGGGATAGCTTAGTGGGAAACTGTTTCTGTCATGGTATTATGTGTCCTAGCTCTGATCCCAGCAAAAGATGTGTATGCTATTACTAGCCAGAAAAAGCAGTATGGCATACGGTCTGACGTAGTCCCTTTGTGTTAACTGGGGTGTGCCATTGGAGGATAAAGCAGTACATGTATGCTCATTGATTGGTACTGCTGGTGAATCAAACACCTGTATGAACTGTAGTACTACCTGAAGCTGTAGGCCTAAACAGCACAGTATGGTGTATGTGAACATTGCTTGGAAACACTGTTTTGTGTGTTCCCTGTAGTCCTCACAGATTACATACCTCAGGCATAAGGGTTTGTAAGTACTGACACACAGTACTGTATGGTACACATGTAAAGCTCATCTGGGTTGCCATACCTCTGTGTCCTGTATGTATGTCTGATGTGTGTGTGGGTATGCCTGTAACATGCCCTCAGTCATATGTGTGTTACAGGATATAAGTGTGTATCTAGCAACATGTATAGTCTAGTACAGCAGTATGCCACCTATATTCACTAATGTGCACATATTGTAGGCAGGGGTTTTCCATCAACAACTAGTGTGGTATACTGGTAATACTGTAGCTGGACTTTACAATCATTGCAATGGATTACATATTTTGTTATGCATTAGCTTGATATGTACGTCCTGTGGCTAGGTGGTGCATTGTGTCGCATACAGTGTGCCATGTACTGTTGCATAGTCTTACATAGTGGTTTCTCTTTGTTGCTGTGCAGAAAATGTTTTAATATATAGAGCGTGTCAGGCACTGTCAGGCAGTTGTGGGTTGAGCACTGATATGTGGTATTGAAAGTGTGTATCCTCTGACAGGCAATAGTTTGCTATTTATGGCAGTTCAGTGATATCTGTACTGTAGAATGTTAAGTGTGCCACATGACTTGCTCACACATATTGTTTCATTGTCTTCCAGGGTCATGGCCCACCATCTCAATCCTGCCTATAGTCGTGCAGAGGATGAAATATTAACCACCTGTCTCATCCAACACTACACCCTGCTATTTTCAAGTACCAGCCAGGACCAGCATGAGTGGACTGCGGTGTGGCAAGATGTTGTCCGTAGGATAAATGACATAGGCATGCATAACCGGACATATGATCAGGTATGACATCACTGCAGTGATTTACTTAGACATGTCCGGCAGTGTGCGTCTGATGTCCGTAGGCAACAGCTTGCCACAGGTGGTGGGGTTGCCACCCATCCCCCCTCACCAGAGTGGAGGAGCTGCTCCCCTGACCAACAACAACAACAGCACACATGTATCATCATGGAGGCCGGAGCCCCCCAGCAAGTTCACATGGAGCGTGCAGGTAAGATGGCATATCTGTAGACTACTGTTACCTCTATTGTTAGATCATGCATATGTGAGATGTGTACTTTGTAGTTATTAGATGTGGAGCCTGGTGTTGTTCAATACTGATAATTTGGAACATGATATGTAGGCCTGTGACTGTCAACCATTGTGCAACTGTAAGACTGCAAACCCACAGTAGCAATGCCACAGTTGTTGCCACTGACAAACTGTTTCATATCCTTGTAGGTCCCTCTGGTGTGACAGCAAGGCAGCAGACCCATGCTGGTGAGTGTGTTCTACATTTAATATTGCAAATAAAATGTGCGTGTCATAAGTGAGGTGTAGGCCATGTACACATGTAACACACCTACGCATAATGCATGCTGTGCATGTTTGCTGTGAGACTATGCACATCTCAGTAATGTGAGTGGCTGCCTCAAACACATGCAATACACACAGCATCCCAAACAATTGTGGCTACACTATAGTGGACATTGGATAGGCAGTCGATACAAATGCACACGACATACACAACTCCGTCATACGCAGTACATGTTAATATGCTACACATGGCATATTCAGACACACGCTGTAAGGTCACACTCCAGTATCCCAAATGTCATCCACACAGCACACATAATATACCTGAGGGGTAGAGGCCTATCATGTGGCAGTGCGACACTCTTCAACACACAACACATTCATGCTAGGCAATGCTCCCTATTGGGCACCTTACAAACCCATGTAACAACTGGCTGTGAAATGGTGAATGTAGCCATGGTACTGCAGTTCAGGTACAGCATGATAGGTGCCAGTCTGGCACACATAAGTAGCCTTGAGTGACCATATGATGCTGCATGATGATGGCTCATGGTACAACATGCCATCCAGTTATAGTAACCACAGTACTACACATAGAATTCATTGCTATACACCTCAATGTTGTGTGTGTGCAAACATATACGCCTATACACAATATGCATAGCAGTCACCATTTGCACAAAGTGACACATATATGTCTTGTAATGCTATTGAGTGTATAGGTCACATGACACACATTGGGTATGTGTGATGTTTAATGTTGCAGTTGTGTTGTAGCATGCCATGTCATGGCTGGCACTGACATGTCCACAATATGTTCTGCACTCACCATAACTACTGTACAATGGCTATGTTGAGCAATGGTATTCCATCAGGTATACAAGCACCACTCATCCTGTGTGTATACATAGCATGCATGAGCTAAACCTGTGTCCACAATTATCTGCTAAAGACACAGATGCTCTAATCAGTAATGGATATCTATGTGACACACAGATAAACATCCAGCATTGGTATGTATACCTGTGATTGATGGTGCACAGCACACTGAAGAGCTTGTAATACTTGCACAGCAATGCTGTGTCCATGTACACATTGAGTTCCAGGGTGAGGCTAATCACTGAAACACAACACACATGCATCAAAGCCATGTATACTGTTATTAGCAAGGACTGTCTACACTTGCACTGCATGCTGTTGATCAACACATGTCCTGCATGCTGACATGTGTGATATGACTGTTTGTCTTATGATACTGTACCCCACCATCAACCGCTATTGGGTATGTTCTGGATTGCTGGTGGTGTGTGTGTGTGTGTGTGTGTGTGTGTGTGTGTGTGTGTGTGTGTGTGTGTGTGTGTGTGTGTGTGTGTGTGTGTGTGTGTGTGTGTAGAGGTGTGTTTGTGTGTGGAGTGTGCATGTGTTCATGTGTGCATGTGTTCATGTGTGCATGTGTGCATGTGTGCATGTGTGGTTGTGTTCATGTGTGCATGTGTGCATGTGTTCATGTGTGCATGTGTGCATGTGTGTGTGCATGTGTGCATGTGTGTGTGTGCATGTGTGCATGTGTGCATGTGTTCATGTGTGCATGTGTGCATGTGTGCATGTGTTCATGTGTGCATGTGAGCATGTGTTCATCTGTTCATGTGTGCATGTGTCCATGTGTTCATGTGTGCATGTGTGCATGTGTGCATGTGTGCATGTGTGCATTTGTTCATGTGTTCTGACATCATGTACAGGTCGTAAAGTGTGTTTCCTGTCTTCCTCTCACAGGTGCTGATGTTAGGCTGGTTCACTGCAGCAGGGAACCTGATGTCACTGACACAAATAGTGATAATGAGGATAGGTGTGTTGAGGCACAGGCATGTTTGCCAGGGTCTGTCATTGGGCCACCAATCGATAGTACACAGCTGTCCACCCCATCCATGCACACAGTCATACTGCCAATACATCCCTCATCACCAATGCCCTTAGCTGAGGGACAGTCTACAGTCGGCAATGGCCAGGACAGTGTGGCACCTATGGCACATGCATCTGGACACAGCAGCCATACGCAGATCTGGAACGGTACCACATAGGCAGATGTCCAGGGGTTCTCGTTGGAGCACTGCTGGTCATCATGCCCCTGGCAGACGTGCCACAGGTCTTACAACCTCACGCATGTTCCAAGCTGTCATGGAGGCACAGGTACATACGGGACGGTACACCAAACAGGGACTAAGGACACAGAGGGCACATAACACCTCTTTAAATGACAGTATCCGTGACCTAGCAGGTGCCATCCGTAGTTACACTGAGGTCATGGATAGATGCTGGGGTGAAACATAAGATGTCCTCCGCAATGTCATGTCCATGTGTCAGGACAGTGCAGGATGGAAGAGACGTCGACATGGACGTATGCCAGCAACATCAGCAGCTGGCAGTCGCCGCAGACATTCCTCAAGTGACAGCCGCTCCCATAGTGCCAGTACCAGCCCCAGCAATGTTGGGGGTGGGCTGTCCATAGACCATCCTAGAAGACCACGTGCACGTGGCTCTGGACAGTCCCAGCAGGGACCTGGGTCCAGTGTACATATGTCTACCTCTGAGGATAGTACTCATTCTGGCTTAGTACCTGATACTGTCAGTAGCACCCCTGCCAGGCACAGGTACCGTATCCGTGGCCAGAGATGGTGATCTGTAAAGCCTGGCAGGTACAGTCGGTGGCTGTCCCACAAATCCCCGTATATGGCAGCCACATGGTGGAACTGTGTGCATGCAGACACACACATACATAAACCAGACACCTAGGGCTAACACATACCCACACACATTACATCAACATTGGCCCATACCAGTATTCTTGGCCCTCACAAACACACACACACACACACACACACACACACACACACACACACACACACACACATATACATGTTGATTGTATGGCTCATTGTAGGCCTCTGGCAAACCAACAACACACCCTGTGCATATGATGAAACCTGTGCCACCTCCTGTCATCTGTAACATTGATGCAGGAACAGGTTAACATGGTGCTGATGCACAGGGTGACTTTATGGACGTATAGCAATGTTAGCATGTTGTCAGCAGTAAAGTGTAATGTTATCCTTGAAGGTGTAACTGAGCAGGCATGATGCATTAAAGCTATGATTTGTTTATTACACTGTATTTATTCAATTAAACTTGATTGCATAATTGAAATCACATTGTATAAATATGGTAGATAGTTGTTTGTAAATTTTGTCTGAGGAAGGAGAGACATTGGGCTCCCCGAAAGCATTTTTTGCTAACTTAATATATTAAACCAGCCTATTTTGGGATTGTTTGCTGTTGCTCATCTTTTGTCATTCCTAGTTTTTAAAGCTATGATTGTCAATGTAGTATTGTTTACACCAGTGTTAATCCCAATAGTGTATTGTCCACCCAAGTGCCACTTGGCTAATGTGTGTAGTATTGGCAGCATGTGTTAGGGAGTGGACAGTACGTGTGGGATGTGTGCAGCACAGGTTTGTAGGTGTACATTTGTTAACATGGTGGAGGTGCACTGTCTGGATGTACATGCATAGTGGACACATGGGCAGGGTGACATGCCTTGTATTACACAGTGTTAACACTTCATAGTTTCTATTGGTGGCCAGTATGCATTGTATTACACACATTTTGGAACTTGGGAGCACATGTGTGTATGACATGGTTTGACACTGTGCTGTGGTGATACTGTTACTATCTGTCATTGGTTTGCATTCTGGTAGTATACATAACCTCTACAGCCTGACCATAAACAATCGTTAGATGATGTCTTGACAACTGACACACAGATGTAGGATACACAGTAACATTTGTCCCCTTCAGGAACTGTACTATGCCAGTAACCAGTGGTGTTCACCTGCACCCATTCCGGGGACCACTCCTGATTGCCATATAGCTCACTTAGGTATAAGCAAACACAGTAGGGATATGTCCATCCACGTCTGGGAATGCATACTGTGGCCTATAACGCATTCTCTAAATGTCACACACATCCTCCACAAGGGTATCATACAGACAGATACCTCTTGTCAAACCCATGCTGTAAAGCTATAAGCCAACTAAAGTATTGTCATCCACTTTTACAAAACATAGTATCCCCACAATAGTAGTAGGTAGTAGCCCCCAACATGTTGACAGGTACCGATGTGTACATACAGCCAAGTGTTACATCATCTCTCCTTTGGTAATCACATTTCCAAAGGTATTTTTAAATCCCTCAGTGAATCACACAAGCAATAAGGGGTCTGCATGCATATCCACAAAGGTTGTTGTACACCTATAATGAATAGCCATCATTGACAGACTTTGCTGCATTTTAACTGGTCTGAAATATACCTCAGGCATAAACCCTCACTCATACTATTCAATAGAAACCATAATGGGTGTGACTGAGACAGATAACCTAGGCCAGGGATCACTGCAGTGGCTGGGATTGTCACAAGCATACAGATGTGACCTAAGGTCTGGAAAGCAGCAGCACACTCTGGCAAAGATAACAGATGTGTTCATGGAGAAAGCAGGGTTCCCACCTCTGAAATAATTGAGGTCACATGTACGTATATGTATTTGCCACACAGCTACCTGATGTGCAATGCACATACTGTTGTCATTGTGATATGTCATACAGTAGTAAAAGCAAAACCCACAACACGGTGACCAACTGTGTCAGACACATAGAGCACACACACACTCACCAAGTGCAGGATTCAAACCCCTTCCTAACTACTTGATGATACTAGAGCAGTACGCATGTACACGACACACTATGCACATTACTGGGAGTTCTCTTTTCCACAGGTATATTTGTAGGATGGTGACATCATCAGACTTGACAAAGATAGGTATACCACTTTTAAGGTGTTGTAGTTGTCTCCAAAAAGGTTGCTCCTCTACAAGAAGATATACACACACACACACACACTGTCATACACTGGTGAAGTGCAGGATTCAAACCTCTACCTAAACACCTTACGATACTAGAGCAGTATGCATTTACATGACACACTATACACATTACTGGGAGTTCCCTTTTCCACAGGTATATTTGTAGGATGGTGACATCATCAGACTTGACAAAGATAAGTATACCACTTTTAAGGTGCTGTAGTTGTCTCCAAAAAGGTTGCTCTTCTACAAGGAGATGCACAGACTGTCATGCAGTTGTCAAGTGCAGGATTTAAACCCCTACCTAACTACCTCATGATACTAGAGCAGTATGCATTTACAAGACGCACTATACACATTACAGGGAGTTCTCTTTTCCAGAGGTATATTTGTAGGATGGTGACATCATCAGACTTAACAAAGATAAGTATACCACTTTTAAGGTGTTGTAGTTGTCTCCAAAAAGGTTGCTCTTCTCCAAGAAGATACACACACACACACACACACACACACACACACACACACACACACACACACACACACACACACACACACACACACACACACACACACACTGTCATACAGTTGTCAAGTGCAGGATTCAAACCCCTACCTAACTACGTCATGATACTAGAGCAGTATGCATTTACACAACACATTCTACACATTACTGGGAGCTCTGCTTTCCACAGGTATATTTGTAGGATGGTGACATCATCAGACTTGACAAAGATAAGTATACCACTTTTAAGGTGTTGTAGTTGTCTCCAAAAAGGTTGCTCCTCTACAAGGAGATACACACACACACACACACACACACACACACACACACACACACACACACACACACACACACACAGTCATACAGTTGTCAAGTACAGGATTCAAACTCCTACCTAACTCAATATACTAGAGCAATATGCATTTCTACCATGCGCTATACACATTACTGGGAGTTCTCTTTTCCACAGGTATATTTGTAGGATGGTGACATCATCAGACTTGACAAAGATAAGTATACCAATTTTAAGGTGTTGCAGTTGTCTCCAAAATGGTTGCTTCTCTATAAAGAGATACACACACAGTTGTCATGTGCAGGATTCAAACCCCTACCTAATGATACTAGAGCAGTATGCATTGACACAACCCGTTATACACATTACTGGGAGTTCTCCTTTCCACAGGTATATTTGTAGGATGGTGACATCATCAGACTTGACAAAGATGGGTATACCACATTTAAGGTGTTGTAGTTGTCTCCAAGAAGGTTGCTCTTCTACAAAGAGATACACACACTCTCATACAGTTGTCAAGTGCAGGATTCAAATCCCTACCTGACTACTTAATGATACTAGAGCAGTACACATTTACACAATGCGCTATACACATTACTGGGAATTTTCCTTTCCACAGGTATATTTGTAGGATGGTGACATCATCAGACTAGACAAAGTGGGTTACATTAGGTGGGCTACATAGAAGGAATTTGTAGACACTTTGGCAATGTGATCATCAAAGGAGAGTTTACTATCTACCTGGGTCCCCAGGGCCATAATTACATTCTCTGTACATACTGGATTACCACCTATGTGGTAATTTGTGTGCACTTTGTTTTATCCAAAGGGGATGACTATGCATTCTTTGGCATTCTGCTTGAGGGTATTGTTTTGACACCAGGTATCTGTCTCTGTAAAACCCTTCTGTAGGATGTCTGTGTCAGCTGTTGAGTCAATTATGGACCACAGTTATCAGTCATCTGCAAACTTGTTCAGCCATACTCCTCCCATGCTTGCCTGTACCTCTAAGCAGTATCTAGTGAACAGGTGGGGTCCCAGGACTAATACCTGTGGGATGCCATTTGTGACTGGTTTAGAGTCTGACATGGCACCCGCAACTCTGAACATGTGCATTTGATCTGTGAGCCAGTTGGCCACCCATCTTGTGACATAGCTGTTAACATGCAAGCTGGCAAGCTTGTCCATGATGCCAGAGTGGGGAATGGTGTTGAAAGGCCTTAGTGAGGTCCAGGTGGGCTGTGTGGACTACTTTCACCTCCATCTATGTCCTTGGTAACTGTTTCAAATAAGTCAACTAGGTTTGGGAGACAGGATCTACCTTTAACAAAGCCAAGTTGGGTAGAGTTCAGTGTCTGGAGGTCCCCATTGTCTCTGTTTATGGCTTCCATGATAATTTGCTCCATAGCTTTGCAGACCAGGCTGAGTAGGCCTATAGGGCAATGGTTTCCTGGTTCTGTTGTGGCACCCCTTTGTGGAGCTGGATGACTGTTGCTGTATGCCATTCCTTGGGTACATAGCCTGTGGTAAGGTTGAGTCTGGATATTGAATGTAGGTGAGGGTGTAGTTCCTTTTGTGGCTGGTGTAAGTTGCAGCCTGGGACACCATCCAGTCCCATTGATGCTGTGTTCTTAGCTTTGGAGAGGGCTGTTTTTACCTGCATGTCCATGATGTCTGGTGCTCTGCATTGTTCTGGGATGGACACAAGTCCTTTTAGGGGTGATGTGGGGGGGAGTTTGCACTGAACTTGTCCCCCAGGATGTGGGCAATGTAAGCTGGTTCAGTGTATCTTTTTTCCATTTTGCAGTAGCTGACAGCATTTATGAGAGTTGCCACCTAAATGTTTGGTATAGCTAACGAAGGCTTTGTGGCTGTTAGTCTTACATTCCTTGGCAATTTGTCTTTAGAAACTGGCCTTGGATTATTTTATGAGTGATCATTGTTTCTTCCTAATAATGATCAGTGATGCCTTTCCTTATGTGAAGTTTGCTCTAGCATGTGTTCATTCCCTCCTTCTGTTGTATAGCTTATTTATGTGTGACAACCACCAGATTGGTTTCCTATTTTTGGAGGAGTTCATCATGGTTTTATTTGGCATGTCTCGATCCATGCATTCCTGTAGATGCTCATAGAATGCACTTGTAAATGATTCTGCAGATTGTATAGCACTATCCTACAGAAAGGGTGCTTTTGAACTTTCCACTTTGGTCTTGAGAAGTGTGCTGTTTGCTTTAGAAACTTTCTTCACAGTAGTTTCCTTGACTGTGCGGGGGGGCGTGATGTGGATGTCCAGTGTGATTACTTTATGATCTGATATTACCAGTGAGGGGTTTATCTCTGTTGTGGACCACTGGTACCCCATGTTGGTGATGATCAGGTCCAGTATGTTGTCACCTCTAGTGGGCGTTGTAACCAGCTGTTCCAGAGCATTTGAGTTTTTAAACTCTGGGAAGCATTGGGCAAAGGACATTGTGCACAAGTAATTCTCCCAGTCAGTGTTTTGGTAGTTGTAATCTCCTCATATAATGGTGTTTGGCAGGACCTTTATATTTTCCACTGTTCTCAGGAATACTGAGTGAGGTTCCTGCGACAAGGTAGGTGATCCATAGCAGGCTACAATCTGATGAGCAGCTTTGCCCAATGTTAGTTGCACTTGCATGTTCTCCAGTGTCTCATGCTGTGCCACTAACCTGAAGGTGTGGGTATCCATAAGGTAAATGGATACACCACATCCTTTTGTATTTCACTCTGGGTTTTGGGGCCGAAGATCAGAGTGATTGTGAGTGTTTTACGTGGAGCATGTCCAATAGCTCTGTGTTTGACATATGTTTGTATGTTAGGCAGAGATCACCTCTGAGTAGGTGATATGCGAGAGAGTACAGCTGGAGCATTTTGAGACGGTCTGTGTATGGCATGTATTTCAGGCCGCTAATGCTATTTGTGAGGTATTTCTGCAGGCTTTCCGATTGTTGTAGATGTCTTGTGAGGTACATAGCAAAAGGGGCATTGTACTCTATTATGGCTCTAGTGAGTGATGAGTAGAGGGGAACAATGTCCTCTTCTATTCTGCATGAGACACCTTTTGTGATGAGGTGTGCCACATAGAAGGATTTCCAGACTACTGCAGGGATGTGATTATCACAGGTGTGTTCACTGTCCACATGTGATCCAAGGTCTCTTATTACACTTTCAGTGTTAAGTATACTACCACCTGTGTTGTAGTTCATGGTTACAGAGTTTTTACCAAAGGGGATGATAATGCACTTATTGGCATTGAGCTTGAGGCTATGGCTTTGACAACAGGCATCTGTCTCAGTGAGGCCCTTTTGTAGGATGTCCACGTCTTCAGTAATTTCAATTATGTCTCCTAGTTTGCAGTCATCTGGAAACTTCATTAGCCACAGACCTTCCATTTTAAAGTTTACTTCAAGAAAGTAGATACCAGACAGGACAGGACCCAGGACTGAACTCTGTGGTACTGCACTTGTCTCTGGTCTAATGTCGTACTTGGAGTATGCTACTTTCACAGAGTGTGTTCTGTCAGTTAGCCAGTTGGCATCCCGTCTTGTGACATAGTGATTTATACCTAGTTTAGTGGGTTTATCTATAATTCCAGAGTGGGGGATGATGTTGAAAGCCGTGGCAAGATCTACATAGGCTGAGTGAACCACCTTACCCTTGTCTATGGTTCTGGTGACTGTTTCAATGATGTCTATCAGGTCTAGGAGACATGATCTGCCTTTTACAAACCCAACATGGTTGTGGTCCACCAACCTTTGTTTATTTATATGATGATGATGGCACATTCCAACGGAGCAGCAGGCTCATCTAACAGGCACTAGTCCCACTAGTCTGGGGTCCATGGTGACCTCCCAGTGGTGAGTTGTGGGAACCGGTGCACACTGTGATGAGAGCAGGCACAAAGCCTGAGATGAGGCTATGACTGAACATGGTATGTAGGTGTGGTGCCTGTTCATTTTGTAGTTTGTGTAGAACACAGCCTGGGATGTTATCTGGTCCCATGGATGCTGTGTTCCTGGCTTTGGAGAGTGTTTTTTTACCTGTGCAGCTGTGATGACAGCAACTTTGCAGTCTTCCATTATAGAGATGTGCTCTTTCATAGGTGAGAGGGGGGTAAAGTTAGCACTGATCCTATCTGCCAGGATGTTGACAATATCAGTTGGGTCTGTATATTTAGTGCCATTGTGCTGTAACTCAGAGCATATCTGAGTGTTGCCATTGAGATTCTTGACATAGCTATAGAATGCTTTGTGGTTGTCTTTAGAATCAGTGTTGATTTTGTTTTCATAACTAGCTTTGGAGGATTTTGTCATGGATCACAGCTTCTTACTGATGTGGACCATGGAGCTCCTCCCCTCATGGGATTTTAACCTTTTTTGCAACAATATTTTCCTTCTGTTGTGCAGTTTGTTTATGGCAGGGGAACACCAGATTGGCTTCCTTTTCTTGGAGGTTAGCGTCTTGGTTCTGTTTGGGATAGCACGATGCATGCAGTCATGTAAGTGCTTATGAAGTGCAATTGTGAAGGATTCAGTAGTCATAACTGTATTGTCCATCTGCATGGGTGTCCTACAGTTCAGTACTTCTGTCTTAAGAAGCATGAAGTTGGCTTTGGAGACATTTTTTAACATGGTTTCCTTAATGGGGGTGTGGGTCCAGAATGTGGATATGTAGGGTAATTAGCTTATGGTCAGATGGGACCAATGAGGCGCTGACGTCAGGTGTGGAACATTGGTCATGCAGGACAAAACAAACCGCGTAACCAACACAAATAACTACAAAGTGAGCTAAATGCTACTCATTGCCAGAAATCCCAGACTTCAGATGCACACACTCGAGGCACTTCTCATTATGGAGAATATTGGTATCTGTGCAGTATTGGTAACCTAGTTCAAGGCTCCAGACAGCACACCAGCACTACCAGGATACTACTCATTCCATACCTTCCAGCATCAGAACCTGAATCATAGCACATAGGGTGAGGATGTATCCATATTCATCAATGATACCTACACCTCTCTCTACATGCTCTCTACAGGATATGTACCCATAGAAGGTTGCACAGCAACGTTCTACAAACTCCACAGGGGTGGGGCCATGAAAACCCCTTGGCATTCATGCTCTATGAGCCTGACAGTGTGTTCTGCAAGGCAATGGAGTAAATCATAATGGAAGTCAACATTACAGAGATTGGGAACCTTCACACAGTTGAGCACACACAGTTTGGCTTTGTCAAATGCAGACAATGCCTCCTGAACTGGGAGGATTACTTTGACAGTTACCCAGGCTACGGATAATTGAAATGAGCTCCACACAGCCTACCTATACCTCCCTAAGGCCTTTGACACCATTCCCCAGTCAGGTATCATAGATGAACTCAGCAACCTGGCCATGAATCCATACATCACAAGATGAATTGCAAACTGGCTCACAGATAGATCCCACACATTATGAGTCGCTGGCTACATGTCCGATTCTACACCGGTAATGACTAGTATCCCCCAGGGTTCAGTCCCGGGGTCCCTCCTGTTTGGTATAGACTTCTCAAATGCCAACACAGGAGAGTTGTGGTTGATTAAGTTTCCTGGGAACTGTAAAGTGTTTGCCATAATAGATTCCCCGGAAGACAGACATATTCTCCAGAAGGGAATCTATGAGACAGATGTATGGTGTCAGAATGATGGCCTCAAGCTCACTGTGGAGGAATGCATAGTGATCCTCTTTGCTGAAAACAAAATACCCACAAACTACCACATGGGTGTTACCCCCTTAAAAATGACAAGGTGATAAGGGATCTGGGGACACAAGTACATAGTCATCTTTCTTTTGACAACCATGTTGCCAAAGTGATTGGCAGATCCTATGTGGCCCACCTAATCAACAAAGGGTTTGCATCAGGATCAAAAGAGGTAGTGTTGGCACTCTACTCTTACATCATCAGACCCATCATTGAGTACAGTGCACCACTTTGGATGTACTCAACTTAGCATATCCAGCAGCTGTAGAGACCACATAGGTACCTCATCAAGAGGATGGCTGGCCTCAAACAGTTGTGTTATGCAACACAACTGGTGAAACTAAATCTGTTCTTCGTTGCGTACCGCTTACTCAGAGCCACACCCTGCCTAACATACAGAGCCATGTCCAACACATAACTGTTGAACATGCTACATCTACACATAACAACATTGAGTCACCCTACACATTCCAGGGATATGAACCTCATCAGAATGATGAATACAACTTGCCTTACTGTGGAACAGAGTCCCAATGTACATCAGACAGAACCCCTCGCTGACACTCTTCAATTGGAACCTTGATGAGTGGATGGGAAACAGACAGTTCATGCCAGGCATCACATCAGCAGCCCCACTAGAAAGGGGCTTTGGGTACTAACTATTAGAACTAGGCATTGGGAGACTACCCACTGGTGTGGTGAAAGCTGCACAACTAGGCTGATATGTGCCTTCATGGAGATAGTCTACTACATACCTATGGACCTATGTGACAGGTACATGTCTACAGATAGTAAATGTGTACTTCATTGTACAGTCATGTTGTACAGCAGGCACATGGACCACAGACACTGTAATGCTTACAGATACTGGTGGCTGTTATGTACAATGGGAGAGATGTGCACCTCATGTCTTTTGTGCCATTGGAATGTGTGCTGGGTGGGACAGTCCTGGATGGCTCCCTGTCATGGTCACCCTCTTACACACATCTCTGCCCATCCATCTTTGGCTTATTATACTGTGTTCCTCCTACATATATATATATATATATATATATATATATATATATATATATATATATATATAAAGGTACATAGGTAGGTAACAGGCTATCTGCCTGAAGGCATATATTAGTATGGCCAGAGTGTGTAGCTATCACCAACCATGGAGTTAGTTCCCTAGGTCTTTGTGTAGTAGAGCTGATGAAGTGATCCATGGTGTGACAGTTCAGTTTCATATACACTCATCAAGGCTCCTCTGGAAGAGTGTCAGTGAGGGTCTCGGCTTAATGTCGGTTGGGAGCCTGTTCCAAAGCAAGGGAAGTCTGTGAGTTAGTCATGTATCCCTCCAACATGTTCTATTTAATGTTGTGATGATGATATCCCTAGAGCATGTGGTACAGTGAGCTTGGGTTTACTTCAGATAGCGCATGTACATCAGTTCTGCATTGGACATGGACCTGTCTGTTGGGCAGAGATCTCCTGAGTAGACAGTATGCAACAGAGTACAGATTGAGTTAAATTCAGTCTGGTTGCATGGGGCAACTGTTTGAGGCCAGTAATCCTCTTGTTGAGGTACTTCAGTGGTCTTTACAGCTGCTGAAGGTGCCTAGTCAGATTCATTGCAAGTGTGTTGGGGTACTCTCTGATGGGTCTGATGACTGATGGGTAGAGGGAACCTTCTTTGACCTTCATACAAAGCCCTTGGCAGTTTGTGGGAACACATAGCATGATTTTCTAACCGCTTTGTGAATATGTTTCTGGAAGTGGAGATGACTATCCACATGTTTCCATAGATCCCTTATTATCACCTCCATATTTAGGGTGTTGGCACTTATGTGGTATTTGTATAACTGTAGCTCGAGGGCATAATTTTTACACCACATATGTCTGACTGAGACCCTTTTTAAGGATGTCTCTATTGTCCCACACATTGATTATGACAACTTTTTTGCAGTCATCCACAAACTTTGCTAGACATAGCCCTCGTGTATTTGACTGTATTTCTGAAGAGTATACACCAGACAGGAGGGGTCCCAGGACTGGGCCATGGGGGACAGCGGTTGTTACCAGCTTGAACAGGAGACCACAATTCTTACCTTGTGGGATCTATCTGTGCCCCCGTTGACAATCCATCAGATGACATACATGTTTATGCACTGGTTGTTGATTTTGTGGATACGACATGTGTCTGGGATGTTGGAAATGGGCTTTTCAAGGTCTATGTGGGACTTGTGTAGCTCATTTCATTGATGCATATCCTGGGTGACTGCCTTGTAAACAGTCTAGCAGGTTTGGGAACCATGATCTGCCCCTGACCAAACCGAAATTGGTAGGGTTGGGTGTTTGTAAGCTCACAATAGCTCTGTTTATGAGTTCCATCATGATGGACTCCATGGCCTTGCAGATCAGGCTTAATAGGCTTATAAGACAATAGTTCATATGGTCTGTTGTGTACCAACACTTGTGGAGTGTGCCAAATGTTGCTGTAACGCATTCAACAGTTTCATATCCTGTACAGAGGGTGAGTCTCAACAGACTGTTCAGGTGCAGGGTCTGTTTGTTTTGGAGTTCACATATGACACAGCTAGGGAAGCCATGTCATCCCATAGATGCCGTGTTTTTAGGTTTGAAAATTGCTGTTTAACCATTGTATATGTGATTTCTGGGTTTTCACAGTCTCCAGGTATGATAACGGGCCCTTTTGTCAGTGAGAGGGGGGTAAATATGTATGAACTTGTCTGACAAGATGTTGGCAGTGTCAATCATGTACATGTATTCATTTACAGTTTGTACTGACTCAGAACATATATGTGTTTACATTGATATATATGACATTGCGAAAGAAAGCTTCATGGTTCTCTATGGACTCTGACAATATTTTTGCCAGAACATGGATTGGATAATGTTAGGAGTGCTCATTGTTTATTGATGATACTGATCTGAGATTTATTGGTCTTCTTTGAATTTTCACTTTCTCTGAACAAGTTCAGTACTTGTAGTACATAGTTTGATTATGACAGGAGTCCAATATATTATATGGGTCTGTTTTCATATAACTGTGTACGCAAGGCAGGATTGGTGAATAGTGACAAGTGTGGTAAGAACTGCAACTGCTAGATATGTGTGGCCCACTGCTGTACTCAGACATGGCCTAAGTGTGTGAGCATGACTAGTATGACCTTTCAGTATGTTGTTGACTGACATTTGCTTCGTTTATTTAAGTGTGTGAGCATGCCCAGTATGGACATATATACTATATGTGTGTGAAAATTCAAGTTGTTTTTTACTTCAGGGCTCACCTTTGTGTTGTACATCGACAGGAAGCACGCTGTGCCTGCAGGGCTTTCATGAGTCACTTTGCATAGACTTATCAAATTTATACAAACAGAGGGGACAGCTATTATTTGTACATTTCTACTCAGGGGGCACATCTGATTGTTAATGTGGGTGTACATTGGATGAGGGGTTCACCTGACACTTATACACATTTGCTAGGCAGGTACTCCATTTCAGTCTGTACTGTTGCCTATCGTACTGGCTTGAGGCATACTACTGTACCACAGCACTTAGCTTATAATTTCACGTATATTAGTTTGTGACTTCATAGCCTACCCAACCCACATCACACTGTCTGGCCTGCTGTTATCTGTCTGCATAGGCCTGGGGGGAAGTTCAGAGGGCATGATACATCATTTGTTTGTGTTTGCGTTAGTCTACAATTGCCCTGCTGTGTCTGTGCCAGTGAAATGTTGTCATGGATTAGTGGTTCAGTACTGTGACTATAGTGCACAGTATCCTGAGTTTGAGCCCTGTCACTACTTTTTATTTTCCTGCTGGGCAGACCTGACTGGTTAAGGAACAGTAAAGCAGGTGTGAGCGTGTTTAGCCAACTTTGCCTGACTTTGCCCAACATTGCCCAACGTTGCCCAATGTTGCCCAACATTGCCCAACATTGCCCTAGTTTGTGCGGTGCGCAGCTCCACGCGATTGTGCTTAAGTATGCTAAATAGTGGTAAAATGTGCTTAACACTGCTTTATATTGCTTAATATAGGGCAATGATGCCTCAGGTGGAGCTGCCGGGCTGCCGATGTTGAATGCACATGGTACACTCCCTATACATGTTTGAAAACAGGTAGTGTCAAGTTAGGCATCCCTTTTATTGTATGTGCGAGTCAGAGAGAGGTGCCATTTCCAGGGTTCCTACTGAGTCAGTGTATGTGCTATGTGTTGCCTCTTTGCCAAGGCCAGGGCGTACTGGGCATGCCTCCTTCTGCCTACTGGGGCAGGCTCAGGTTGTTCCTCCTCCGAATCACGCTGTGCCTGTGCAGGCCTTGGCAATGGTGGGGGGCTGTTTGGCCCTGCCCCATGCTGTTCCTGCTACAGCTGTTTTCGCAGGATCATATTGTGTAGCATGGCACATACCATGACAATTTGGGTGCATGTAGTTGGTGTGTACTGCAAGGCTCCACCAGATATATCCAGGCACCGGAACCGTGACTTGAGCATCCCAAACACATGCTCAATAATGTTTGTTGTTTGTGCGTGTGCCTCATTATGGTGTTCTTGTTCAGGTGTGTGTGCATTTCTGATGGGTGTCATCAGCCACGGCTCCAGTGCGTATCCAGCATCCCCCACTAGGTGACCATCAGGGATGTCCCCACTGGCAAATATCTGGTACAGCTGTGTCAGATGCCAGATGTGGGAACCATGATAGCTTCCAGGGCAGCCAGCACACACATTCATTATTATGCCCTGGGCATCGCACACAACCTGGCAGTTGATGGAGGGGAAGCCTTTGCAGTTGATGTAGACACTACCCCGCTCACCGGGTGGTGCTTTGATGTGTATGTGCATGCAGTCTATTGCACCCACCACCTCAGGGTATTCCGCTATTTGGTGGAAAAGACGCATATTGCTGGCCAATGCTTCACTGGAATTGGGGAAATATACATATTCACCGACATGTGCTGACATGGCAACCAGGAAGTGGTGCAGTACCCTGGATGCTGATGCCTGTGAAACCCCCAGCATATCACCAGTTGGTCTCTGGAAGGTACCTGTAGCTAGTATTCGTAGGCCTACACATACCTTGGTATCCACTGGGATGGGTTCTCCTCTGTTGGTTCTGTGTGTGAGGCATGGCCGGCACAGCTCAACAATTTGCTGCAGGAGGTCTCTGTCCATTCTATAGGACTCCACTATCTCCAGCTCATGTAGCCCCTGGTAGGTTACCCTGGGTCTGTACACTCTTCTCCATCTCCTCACTGTGGGTTGCTCAGCAGCATTCACAACATCACCACCCTCAGCACCTTGCACATATTGGTTTATAATAACATTGGCAGCCCCTAACATTTTGTCAGCCTTAAGCTTTTTGAGTTTTCACTCTTTCTATACTGCAGTGTTGCAGAGTTCTTGTGAAAAAACAGGTTAGACTGCTGTTTGCCGAGTTTAAATTGCTTGGCTGGGCTAGTCGACTGCCAGTGTAATTGGCTGATTGTGATATATTTCACCTGCTAGTTCTCCTTATTTAACTTCCTACTACTTCTTTTCCTTCCTTTTTCCCTTTCTGTTTCCACAGGGGGCAGCGGCACGCAAACAAGTGCACACGCTCACACATGCACGCACACACATGCACACGCTGTGTGCCCGTTTGCAAGAGATTTCAGATATATCCACGGTGTACACCTTTGGTTTCTTGTTTTCAGCTAGTACCACTGTTAACACGCCTCTTGCAATCCTGAGCAACTCAAGGCAAACACAAGCCATTGTGCTCCAATCACCTTACAGTCTTTCTGACATACCCCCTCATGATGTCACCTATCTTCTACTCTACTACTCCCCTACTCCTACACTTACACTCTAGGGACATGGCTCACATGCCTGGGAAAATTGGGATTCACTATCCTTATCCTCATTTGCATTGGATTGCCTACTAATGCTTGGTTACATCTCTCACACTGAACTTCCCCTCCTTAGCAACCACTACTCAGTGGTCATGTTCTCAGTGGTCATGTTGTTTGCAGCCTGCCATTCACCTGCATGGCAGAACAAGCTTTTTAGTGTAAATGCACATTTGTAGCTATTTTTCCTTTTTTTTCATTTTATTTAAAGCTCAGCATGTTTGCGCGACGCTGCGCTATGCTTAAACATCGGAAATCGGGGAAAAAAATAATTTTGGATTTTTAAGGATTTACAACATTTGCAAATGCCAGTGGCCTTATATTTGGCCATTAGCATGCTTCCTCAACTAGATGCATCTTTTATTTGGAGCTGTCATAGCTCCATTTAGCTATTTGCAGAACGGTACTCCGTTACCAATGGAATACATTTCTGTAGATAACACTACTCTTACACGGACAGGTTAGTCATTCCTGGATCGCAAATTTACCTCATTTGCATAGCTTTCAGCAGCAAATGAGGTAATTTGCATACCATAACACTGTCCGTGCAAGATTAGCTTTAGAAGCTCTCATGCACGCCCCTGCCGGATATTGCTGAATCGCTTGGCAGACATATTGCCTGTCTGCCATCTTACACTGTTCTTACACTCCATGCAAGCCTTCATAAATCCGGCCCAATTTGATTTCAGCACAAACATACTTTGAAAGGCCTTTAATTAAACCAAACCTCAGACTTAATGGGACTATTCTTCACAAAACTAATGAATAGGAATGTTAATATCTTCTGATTTTTCTTTTATCAACCATGAAAACAATATCAGAAAATGTATTTTGCATCTTATGGGTCTAATTTTTAAATAAATATCTTTAGGCGATGAATCAAATGCATTCAATATTTATAAAATGTATACAAATGTTAGAATCCAGTAGCTCATTTTGTACTTATAAAAGAACCCATCTTCCTCTTATAAAACCAGTTCAGAGGAAATTTACAAAGAAAATACCACTGTTTGAGTTCTCGCATATCAAAACAGGCAGAAAGCATTGAATTTGTACTCACTGCATTTCAGACATACAAGGGGAAAGCAATTATGGCCTATATATTTTTAAATTAAATATTACAGGCTATTTATAACATTTCCTTATCATCTAATTTTCAGGTGCATGGGTATGACAATAGAAACATTATTGCTTTTAATTTTAGGTCTATTCATAGAAGTACATTTATTATACAAATTATCCTTAAAATCTGGAACAAAATACCTGTTGTTGTTAGGATGTCATCAAGTATTGCTACTTTTAAATCTAATTTTGACCACTGGATGGCTGATGAGGTATATAATGTATTGTTTAATGAGTCAGTGCTCCTTGATGGCTCTTGGGACTGAACAATGTGAAGTAAATGTCTACGAAATGTATGTTCAAAAACAAGCATGCTCATTAGTGTACTTGACACCAGAAGGTCTTAGACCAATGATCAGTGTCAACTATGCAATCCTGTCATTATTCCAGACCTCACATGCTTTGAACATTTGGGTAAACAGAGGAGGTAAGCTGCTAGCTGATCACCATTTGGCGTTGATTTTGGTCAGAAGGTCAGGGCAGTGGCTGGATTCATCCAGAAAACCCTAACCTGTAGTGAGGGTGTTCTGTGAATACCTAGCCAGTGTTTCTAAAGATTTGTTCATCTTCCACCTAAGGTATTCTTCCATTCATTGAAAGGTCAATGAGTCTGAACTGAACACCATTCAAGACCTCAGTAGTCAAGGAAGTGGCAAATAAGCTGTGATCTAAATGAGGAGAAATTCTGATCTAAATAAGGGCATCGTTGAGAGGTAGAAGGAATGATTTGGGGAAATGTTTAAACCACTGAAAATGATCATTCTCTAAGGTGGCAATGTCAGAAGTAGCTGGTAAGACTGGATACATTTCTGTAGATGAGATCTTTTCCAGCATTTAAACAGCTCCTCTGTGACAAGTTTGTAGGAGTGGATGAAATCAGTAACCCAGTTGGCATAATGGTTAACATCTTCACCTCCTATCCACAAGGTACAAGGTTCAATCTTGATCTCCAGCCATTTCCTGTTTGGAGTTTGTATGTTCTCCCTGTGTCTCTGTGGGGTTCTTCCCACCTCTGAAAAACATGCTGAGTGTTCATCCATCTCAAACTCACCAATGAATGGAGTTGTGAGCAACAGCATAGATTGTCCATGGTGCCCTATAGGGAAAGAGTTGTATAGACCATCTTCTTTAGGTATCTGCTCTATTGTGTGGGATCCTCAAGATAGCAGAACACAGATCACAGACTTTGCACCATGGCATGGCTAGCCACTCAGTGTAAAATATGGCTCTAGATGATTTGGGCATGTTGACTAAGGTTGCCAAACAGGCATGGGTATTTGCCAGTGATAAGTAGGCTGAAGACTCGGCCTACTCCAACATACACTTATGTGCCTGAATTGGTCAGTGTCAATAAGTTACTGGCCAGCTAGTATTCAGTAGTGTTTCCAGGGACAATTTTGTTGCATGAAATCTACTCATAAAGCCAGTCAACCTGTCAAATATGAACTAAAAAGTGTTACACTTAATGTAGGTTGACTGACAGGATGGAGCTTGGAGGTGGATGACATGCTAGTATGGAGAAGGCTGAACATCCAATGTATCCAAGAGACAAGATAGAAGGGCAATACAGCAAAGCTTTGAATCCAGAGTCTACTACTCAGGAGGAGGGAAGACTAGAAATGGTATGGGAATTGTGGTGAAAGACAGGCTTCAAAGGTAGTGAGGGATATCATCGAATTAGCGACAGACTCATGGCAGTCAGACTCCAGTGTAATGATAGAGAAGTATTCATAATCTCAGCCTATGTCCCGCAACAAGGTTGTGATAGTGAAGAGACAGCAGTTGCAGGACCTACTAGATAAATGCAGGACAAAATGAATTGGTGTTGATAATGGGTAACATGAATGCATATATCGGGACAGACAGAACAGAATACAAGGACTGTCTGACTGACTCCACATGACTGGGGCAACAGAAATAAAGAAGGAGAGGTCATTCTAGACTTCTGTCTGTCAAATGGCTTGATAGTAGCCAACCCATGGTTCGGAAAGAGAGACAGTCACAAGATCACATATGAAGGTGAAAAACATGCAACTCAGGTAGACTTTGTAGTAAAGAAAGTGCACTTGGGTGGAATCAGTGATTGCAAAGTCATCCCCAGTGAAACAGTCATCTCACAACATAAATCACTGGCTGCCAAAATCAGCTGCAAGCAGTGATCAGAGAAGGTCAACAGAGGCCAGGCCGAAGACCTGGAAGTTGACTGGAGAGAAAGTACAACAGTTCAAGGAATTACTCAGGGCTCTAGCTCCCCAAGAAGAGGAGGAAATAGGTGGAGGTGAGGAAGAATGGCAGCACCTGAAAACAACATGTGTGAGGACTACAGAACTGATGGCTGAGTCAGGTATGAAAATAGGGTGCAAAAGGAAAGCTGGTGGTGGAATGCAGAAGTCCAGGAAGTCATCAAAAGAAAGAAGGCATGCAGGAAAAAGTGGGAGCTAGAAAAGACAGACCAGTCTAGGAATACTGGATGGCTAACAAAGAGGCTAAAAGAAGAGTTGCAATAGCAAAGAACAGGGCACCAGAGCCACTCTGCCTGCTTCTGGAAAGTGACTCAATAGGTGGCACAAAGAATCTCTATCAAGTTGCATGGCAAAGATAGAAAGCTAAAGAAGATAGACACCCTTCATAAAGGATGTCAGTAACAGCCTCTCACCAGTCCACAAGACATCAAAGGCAGATGGAAGGAGTACTTCAAGCAGCTTCTGAATGAAGAAAACCCAACAAAAGCTGTAAAGTCCCAGACACAGCCTACAATGGAAGAGGAAGAGAAGTCCATACTAGAAGAAGTAAGAACAGCACTAAGGAAAATTAAGTCATGGAAAGTAGCAGGCTCAGATGAGGTCACAGCAGATATGATAAACATGTTGGGTGAGATAGGGGAGAAGTGGCTCCTGTGGATACTCATAGCAGTGTGGATAGAAAGTCATATGCCAAATGACTGGAGAATAAGCATACTAGTACCAGTGTTGAAGAACAAAGGGGACATACACAACTGTTGGCAGTATAAAGATATCAAACTTCTGTCACATTGCATGAAAGTTCTGCAGATAATGATTAATAAATGTATATGAAGAACAGTAGAAAGTAAGATGGGAGAGGAGCAGTTCAGATTCAGATCAGGATTCAGCACAAATGACCTGATTTTTACAGTGAGACAGACAGCTGAAAAGAAACTAGAGATGAGTACAGTTCAACTTGGCATTCTTAGACTTGGGGAAAACATATGATGAGGTCCCAAGAAAGCTGATTTGGGCAGTCCTATAGTGGTTCAGTGTCCCAGAAGCATTGGTAGAATTAGTGCAGGCTATGTACAAGGACCCAAGGATTCAAGTACAAACAATGTTCAGTCTCACAGAGGGGTTCCTAATGGGAGTGGGTGTGCATCAGGTTTCAGCTCTTAACTCACTACTGTTCATATTGGTGATGGATTACATTAGCAAATAGGCTGCAGGGGACAGATCAACAAAGTTGTATGCAGACAATGTGGCATTACAGGCAGACTCTGAGCAAGAACTTCAGCAAAGTTTAGGGGAATGGAATGCAAAACTGAAGGCACATGGGATGAAACTGAGTACAGATAAGACAGTGGTAATGGCATCAAACTGTGGAATACAGAAGGTGAGACCTGAGATAGAAAGGAAGATAGTGGAACAGGTTAACTGTTTCAGTATCTGGGAGGGGTGGTTGAGGAGAAGGGAAGTCTGAATGAAGAGGTCAAAGCTAGAATAAGAGGGGCTGCAGCCAGCTGGCATAGAGTGTTAGGTGATGTGTATGACAGAAGAATGCCAAAGAAGTTGAAAAGTAAGCTGGTCAAAACAGTGGTGTAACCAGTACCACTGTATGGTACAGAAACTTGGGCAATAAAGGCAGATGAGGAAGCTAGAGGTAATGGAAATGAAGTACCTGATAAGGGTGGCTGAATACACACTGTGGAATATACAAATAAATGAAGACATAAGAGCAGAAGCCAAAGTAGCTCCAATTGCAGACATGATCAGACAGAAGAGATTACAGTGGTTCAGGAACATGTGCAGAAAAGCAGAATACAACATTTTGAAGCTTTGGAAGAGGTGGATAGATTGTGTGAGAGAAGATCTGCAACAGTCAGGTATGAGTGCTGAAGAAGGTAGGACAGTGGCACTGAATCTAGAGAGATGTCAACAGTTAACACAACAAACTGTCCCATGCAGAAAAATTAGAAAAATGGGGGTTGATGATGATGATGAAATCTAGATGGAAATGTTGAAGCTGTTGGAGGGTGTACAGATACTGTGGTTTAACATTCCATTTCATTGTTCCTTGGAAGGCTGGGAGAGTCCCTCTGCATTGGGAAAACAAGTAGCAGTCTCTATGTTTAAAAGGAGTAGAAAAAGAACAGAAATTTGGTTCCAGTTATAGTGGGATCATGCTCCCCAACCTCCCTGGGAAAGGCTATGCAACAGCGTTTTTTACTAAGATCATTTTATTAAATTTTTAATAATGCAGCTAACATTTCATAACATAAAATAAAAATACATCAATTAAATAATTCTATTACATAGAATATAAGTAAAGACATTTTAAATACAAAAACATCAAAGCAAAAAAAAAACAAAACAAAACTATTTACAAAGGTGACCAAATATAATTTTACAGAGTAACAATCTAAATCACAGTGTATTGCAGTCTCTTTTCTGCAATATCTCTACCACTTTTAACCAATAGTTGTAGTATGATGTAATTCTTTTAGTTCTCATCTTGACCATATACATTTCCAATCTTGAAACCATTAATGTCAATATTTTGAATTCTTTGAATGTAGGAGAAGGGTTACTCTTCCAATTCATGGTGATTATCTTAATACAATAGCTAACACAGTCCATAAGAGAGAATATTTTAGTCTAGGAACACATTTTGGTATAGGGGAATTAAACAAGATCAATGATTTTGTCATTTGAAATTTATCATTAATCACAATCTGTAAACATTTTTTAGTTTGTCCTAATAAGTTCTGAACAAATTATATTCATAAAATATGTGTTGTCAGTCAGCTTTCAATTTTAACTTACATCTCCAACTATTATTCTGACCATGCATTAGTTCTACTTTATGTGGTGTAATATACATTCTGTGAATAAATTTCCAAGAAAACAGTTTCCGCTGGAGGAAGAGAGAAGATCATTTTGAAGAGACTAGAATAAATTTTTGTCACTTTTACTGGGAGCTTGTTTATTAATAGTTTTACAGTGATCCCAAATTTGTCTTTATGATACATTTTTTGAATTTTTAATTATTTTGAGTATTTTGGAGAGATAGCCTTTTTCCTTATACAGGTTGTTTACCTATAACAATCATAAATTCTATAAACTTAGGAACAGTTTGCCTTAATGATGGGGCCATTGCATCTAAATGATTTATAATATAACAGCTTAAATCTTGTATAGTTAACCACATGTCACTTTCTATGTTATATATACAACAACATATATTCTTACCCTTATCCAAAAACTGAAACCATGCACTCCTTCAGCAGACTAACTACCCACTGAATATCTACAAAAGGCAGCCAAATTCATTGCCTATCCCATTTCCATTCTCATCAAAAGAAACATCAGTAAAGAACACATCCCTAGAATATGGAAAGTCCCCCATATTATTCCCCTTCACAAGAGTGGAAACTCTACTGAACTCTTCAATTACCGTCCCATAGCCCTACTGTCTCCCTTAGCAAAGATCATGGAAAAATGCATCCATAGACAATTGCTAGACCACCTAATCCAAAATAACTTACTTTCCAACTCTCAACATGGTTTCAGACCTTCCCACAGCACTACTACCACCCTCCTTTCCTTTACTGACTGTATTAACAAAAACCGAAACCTCAACATGCTTTCCTCTGCACTCTTTATAGATCTGTCTAAGGCATTCAATATGATAAATCACCAGACACTTATAAATATCCTCAAATTCCTGTCACTAGATGCATTAGCTATAAAATGGTTCCAGTCCTATTTGGACAACAGACAACAGGCTGTGGTTTGGCATAACACTCTATCTACTAATCTGCCCATTAACATTGGTGTCCCTCAAGGGTTCATATTAGGACTGCTCCTATTTTCCATATTTATCAACGACCTTCACCTAGCAATCCCCCATGCTACATGCATACAATACGCAGATGATTCCACACTTATATGCTCAGCCACATCTATGTCTTAACTTCACTCCCTTACACAAAATGTGTTTAACACAGTTGAACAATGGTTTACACAATGCTGTCTCGTTCTGAACCCCAAAAAAACTAAACTCCTAATTTTTACTCCTACTTGTAAGTCCCCCCAATAGACTTCACAGTAACATCCAATAATGATACTCTCATATCCCCTGATCCAGTTACTAAACTACTAGGTATCACCTTTGATAACAACCATAACTTTGCCATCCATATTAACAATACTCTAAAATCTGTTAATAGAAAACTAGGCTCTTTCTACAGGATCAAACCCTTCCTCTCTCCTGCAGCTAGAATAACTATTGCTCATACCTATCTAATTTCTATTCTCCTCTATGCCTCACCCATAAATACTAACCTCTCTAAAAACAACCTTAATAAAATAGAAAACTTCTACAATAACAGAGCCAGATTTGCTACAGGTAACCCTTTCAGAACCCACCACTGTGTTAATCTAAAGCAGCTAGGATGGCTTGAATTACAAAATCAACTTAAATTTCACCAACTTACCATAGCCCATAAAACCCTTTACCAACCTACCAATACTCCTATACTATCTACCCTCATTATCCCCTACAACAATCTAAAGACCTTATGATCATCACATAACCTTCTTGTAAATATTTGTAAATCAAACAACAGGGCTGGGGACTCTCTTTTCTCCAATACTGTTGGAAAATCCAAAAACCTTCTTCCCAGCGAACTTTCCTCTCTTCCCTCTATATCACTCTTTAAAAACAAACTGAAACTTTTCCTCAAAACACACTGGTTGTGTCCCTGTACTAAACCTGACTTATCAACTAGCTCTCTTACTTGGTTCAACCTACCCTCCTTTTCTCAGTAAGTAAGTTCCTTTTCTTAATAACAACTGACCTTGTCCCTCTAGATACTATTACTTACATCCTCAGAATCTCAAGGACACTACTTTTACTAATATATTGTATAATTCAGCTCCTACTTTTTCTTTATGACTACTTGTATACTAATATATTGTATAACTCAGCTGCCATTTTTTTCTTTATGATGTATTGCAACTACATTTTGTATTGTACTAATTGTATCTGTATATTTTGCACTATGTTATGAATGAATGACCTCTTTTGATTATTCTCTGTACTGTACCTGCAATGTTCATGTTATACATTAATTTTTGTATGTGTGATTTTATTTTGTTTCCTCAGAGCTTATCTCCCTGGGCCTCCACTGAAAATGGACATATATCCAGTTAGATTAGCCCGGTCAACAAATGTAAAATAAAATAAATAAATAACAATATTTACTCAAAATTTAATCAATAGCAAGAGGTTTTGCAGAGTCTATCACATGATAACAATATATTAAATTATTTTCCCTTAGTATATTCATTTTGGGGACATTAAATTTACTGACATTATTCTGTGTGCAGACAAGAGGATAAAGTAAAAGTGACCAAGCCTTGATATCTGGATTTTTGTTTAAAAAGTTTCTAAAAGGGGTTACTGTATCAGTTATATATTTAGATAATATAAATGTGTTCTTGTTTCCTAAAATATCTTGTCTTACCAACCAATGGGAATTATTAGGCAGAGATTTTGTATATTGTAACATAGATGAATAATGTGATTCTAGCCAGATATATTCATGAAACTCCTTCCATGTAGCAGTATAGGATGTATTTAACCATAAAGTAATTGTTTTAATTGTAGTTGATAAAGCATACATTTCAATATCTGGAAGACTATTTCCACCTGTTGCCCAATCATGTAAGTGATGATTTAATGATATTCTTGGTTTACTAGGGAACCATAAAAATTTTAACATTAATGTATTAAACTGATATGTAATAAATTTAGTGAGTGGAAGAAAAAAAACCTGTATAAAAGTTTGGAATATTATTGATTTAATTAAGAAAAAAAAAAAAAAAATATATATATATATATATATATATATATATATATATATATATATATATATCTTCCATAGCAAAGAAGAACCTATTCCATATATCCGTAAGTACTTTTATTTTACTTAAAATGTTCTTATAATTTATAATTAAAATTTCATTCAAATTGTTTGTTAGTGTAACCCCTAAATAATTGATTCTATTATCTGATATTATATACTTAGAGAATGCGTTAGCTATACCTTTCTTATTGCAGTTCATAGGTAAGATCTTAGTTTTGTTTTCATAAAATTTAAGGTCAGATATAGATTGCAGAATATACATAGTATCAAATAAAGCTTGTAATGAGTCATTATTATTGTTCGGTGTTAGTAAAATATCATCTGGAAATAGCTGGACCTTTGATATTAAGGAATTACCAAGATGTACCCCTTTTATAAGTGCATTCATCCTGATACAATTTGCAAAGGGTTCTATGACTAGAGCAAACAATAGTGGGGACAAAGGACATCCCTATTTCGTACCCTTAGTGATTGAAACAGGGCTAGATGTGCGTGATCTAATCTTGATATAAGCTAGACATTTTTCATACAGCAGTTTAATTAAACATATGAAATTTCATGAAAAACATATTCTTACAGTAGTAGATATTCCCAGTTAACTGAATCAAAGGCACTATTGATATCTAAGCTCACTAACGTCATGTTGCCTTTTGTGATGTTACCATAGTCAATTAAAGTAAGTATTCTTTTTATATTGTCATATGAATTTCTATCTTTTATAAAACTGGATTTATCTTCATCTATCAGTCAAGGCAAACACGGATTCTATTAGCATGTATTGCCATAAGCATCTTAGAATCCACATTTAATAGTGATATTGGTCTATAAGATGAACAATCGTTTGCATCCTTCTCTGACTTAAGAACTGGAGAAATGAATGTGTCTTTCCAGGAGGAGACTGAATTTGTTTTCTTTAATTAGAGAAAATACTCTTAATAACAGAGCTAAAGTTTTATTGGTTAATAATTTATACATTTCAAGAATTATGTTATCAATACCAGGAGCTTTATTTAACTTTAATTTATTAATTTGTGATTTAAGCTCAGTCGATGTAATTGGTTTATCGAAGAACTTTGATTTTCAAGAAGTTTATTTTTGATGTACTTTCTAAAAAATGATTAAATTACACTATGAGATTCTATATCAGGAGGCTGTGAGTTAAGTGAAGTGTTTCTTAAAAGCTTCTAAAATACCTTCTAAATCTGACACTTTTTGTTTTTGTTAGTTCCTGGAATGCAAAGTTCTTTTATCTGATTACATTTAATACTTTTCTTGGTTCTGTTTTCTAAACTTCTCTGATTTTTCAGGTTCATCATATAGGATCTTAATTTAATCTTCTCTAAATTAACTATAGTATTATGGTGTAAAGTTTCTACATACTTATTGTTCATATCCTCAAGTTCTTTTAGTACCTTATTATTGCCTTTTTTAATTTGTCAATTTTTGTTTGTAAATCCAGTCTTCATTCCATTGTTTTTTTTTTTCTTATTAATAAACCAAGTTAGTGCTTTGCCATTTAAATATAATATTCTAATGTTCTAGAATAGGAACCATGTTGATGTGAAAAGTGTGTGAAAAAAGTGAATTTGGCTCATCACAGTCATTTACATCCCTAATACCAATTATATCAATGAAGTCATTTAATGCCTTTGAGGCAGCTGGTTTCCTATGTGCACTTTTTGTGTTGGTATATTTTTCATCCAAGATACAATTAGAATCACCTGCAAGTATTAAACTTCATTTAGAGTGCTGTATGATATCCTCAAACTGATGCTTAACTACTTTAACTCCTAATTCTTTAATCCAATTGAGATTAACTAAAGTATGAATATTTCCATTTATTTTCACAGATACTAAACAGAACATTCCAGTATTGTCATTATATATATATATATATATATATATATATATATATATATATATATATATATATATATATATATATATATATATATATATATATATATATATATATATATATATATATATAATGTGTGTGTGTGTGTGTGTATAACAATGGGCAGTAAAACACTATTCCTCCATAAAATTGCTACGCCCCTTTTTTTTTTTTTTTTTTGATTGTAGTGAGAACTCACCAACACTGATTAATTATTAGAATTCAGTCTATGTTATCTTGTAATAAATGTGTTTCCTGTAAGAAAACAACCTGAGCATTAAACATTTTAAGATATTTGTATAAACTTCCCCTTTTGGTATTATTGTTTAAACCATTGACATTAATAGAAATATACTTTACATGTGTTGCTATTAGATCCATAATTAGCTATTTATAGCTTTTTTGCTATAACTGAAAAAATACTTATTATTGAAGAAAATGACTTATAATTCCCTTTTAAAGTGATACAGCTAATAGTGATAGACACCTAATGGTATACATTTAAAGAAGAAATTAAAGATAATTGAATTAACAAACCAAACAATGAGGTATACAACCCCACACTTGAATAACATTACTACCCAAGCATTCCCTGTAAAACCTCTACCCAACATCATTTCCTACTCTAGCTATCAAAGTACTAACATTGCACAGAAAGTAACTTGAATTAAATTAACTCACCAGTTATATATAGCAGTTAGCAATGTGTATTTATAAGTGTATTAACTTTTATCTCTACTGAGTATAAAACACTCACTCCCATGTAAATGTACATTTGCAAAATCTTGTGAAGTCCACGTATTATGATGTCTTAGAAAAATAATAAATGTTATAAAAGTTAAAATGTAAGCAAACATATTAAAGCATGCTAGTGTATAGTTGCTCAACTATTTATTATAAATACATAATGCTAATCTAAGTTGACTACCATATAAAGGTAACAATGACTATGTATATTAAAGTCATAAAACTTCATAAAGAAAAACATATTAACTTAAACTAAATCAATAAAGTTTTTGTCATCATATCAGCATGTCAGATAAAGCACAGCTAACTGACATTAACTCTAGGATGTATCAGCTCTATAAGCTAAGTAATAATCACTACAAAAGTTTACTGATGCCATCAACAATTCAATCCAGTCAGCTAGAATGTTAATTAACATATGTGACATAATTAAATTTGTTTATTTATACTTTTTCTGTTGATTACCAGGTATTCACTAAGAATCTTTTGTTTTTAATTAAAAAATCATGAAGTCAGTGTTGTAAATGTAATATCTGTTTAAAAAAAGCATATCTACAGACCATCAATATTGGCCTGACTTGCTTATAATAAGTTCTTTTTGCCAAAACATGTTAAATTACTTTTGCTAAATTTTCCATTTTATACATCATAATATTCTAATGGGACCTTTAAATGTTAAACATTAATTTATAAATGGTTAGAAGTTCAATTTAGATCAATAAGGTATTGCTATTCCTAACTATACTGTATAAGTAGTATAACTGTCACTTTAAAAAGTGTGGGAAGCAAAACAGTTAACTTGCTACATTTGGACTTGCTGATTACATCACTTCTAAGCTATTCTACTTGATTCAAAGCATATTGCAGCTTCGCAATGGATTTATTTCAAGAAACAAATTGAAACTATAGGATTTAGCTTGCAACCTCAGTGGGAAGCAGAGAAACAAGTAAGTAATCAAGGTAAAGATTTTACAACTTAGCTCGAGTTCGAGCGGTGTGTTAAATAATAATCTAAATGATTCAAAACTAGTCCAATCACACTGGAAAGAAAACAAAACCAAAAAAGAAACTCAAAATACACCAATGCAAGATTCCAGCTACAACTTTCACTTCAGTCTTTCGAAGGATCTTACAATTACTTATCAACAATAAACAAAAAAAAAGAAAAAGAAAAGAAGTAGCAAAAGCATAGGGAAATACATATAATTTAAATGAAAGGAACTGCATTATAATGCTTTATGAGAAATGGGCATGCACATGCTTTGTTCCTCAATTACTGAAAACCCATCTAAATATTTA